>NW_016189278.1:0-3969 GCF_001687245.7 Rhagoletis zephyria
CTCCACTCAATGTGGGATTATTTCATTTGAAATCTTTCCTATAATCGCTTTAACTATATATTTATTTCTTTAAAAACATCGAAGCAAACACATTGCCAATTCTATATTCTTCAAGGGGTCTCCTCCCTTTTTTCTTGCAAGCCGTTCTTGCTACCCACCTATTACTTGGAAATCTTTTTTCTCTTTTAACGCAACTCTATGTATACGAACAACTACCGAGAAGAATGATCTTCAATTACTCCAACTTCTTGGCAATTTCGCCTAGAGAGCTCTTTTCTCATGGACAGTATTTATAAAATCCTGCCTGACGAACTGAAAAACATCAAATTATGACATAGATTTTATTTTCAGTTGTTTATCAATTCGGCATATTTTTATTATTTTATGATTTTTCACATTTATAGTAAATAGTTGTATTTTTTAAAACTTCATATGTATGTAAATTACGTTAATGTTTTTTTGTTTTTATGTAAATGCACAAAGCTGATGACAAATACTAATACGATTACGAATACGAATACGAGTACGAGAGTAGTAAGTAATGATGAGTGAGTGGGTATTTTCTTAGCCGATCGTTTTTTTGATTTGTAATTGATTTGATCATTTCACCTGTTTATTTAATTATATAGGTACTCGGTACACACACAAAAATTGGCATCGATTTTCAGTATTCATTAATTTCATTTTTACATCACCAATTACATACATACATAAAATGCTTATTGCTGCGAAGTATGGCATTATTTATTTTGTATAATTTCAATGAAAGTTATTTAAAAAAAACTACATACATTAACACAATATACATTCGAATATTAAAAAAAAACGTATTAACATTTAAACTCACATACAGACAACTCTCCATGGTTGAGGGAAATCGGGGAAATCGAATAATGAGTGAGAGCGAAGGGAGCGAACATTGGACCGCCGTACGAGTACTATTAGTATATACATACATAAGTACTACTGTTTCTATATTTATTGTAGATTGCATGCAGCAATTTCTTAAGTGGCTTCTTGAGGGCTCACTCAACAACCAACAGGTTAGAGGCAAAGTTAGCAATACAGCCATGAGAATTCTAAATTACAATTCCTTTATTAAAAGTTCAGCTCAAAACACCGCCACATAACTACATAAATTAGCGCCTAAAGCTATGCCAGTAATCATATCATTGCAGACATTGCATACTTAATAACGCACTACTTCCTTATTTGGCACTCTTTGTGCCCAAAGTTAAGCGTAGCGAGTTTTAGATACGCTCTACTGCGGATAAGATTTTCAAAAACAGTTTTTATGCAATTTTGGAATTATTTTTTCAGAAAGAGCATTTCAGCATTTCGTCCACAACAGTTGTGTAAACGATTTTTCATTTGCGATTCGTCATCAGCAGCAGAACTCGGAAATGGTCAGGCTAAATTTTTACCTCCAAAATTCTCCAATTAGAAATAAGGGGCGCATAAAAAAGCATGCAAAATCAATTGACATGCCTCTCGTACTACCAAAGTTGGCCGTTTTCCAATTGCACCTCTTAGTTGTTCATATTGCTTATTTTTAGGCACTACACTTTTCATTTAAATAATTTTGGAGACAAAAATTTTGCGATTTTCAGATCCCCTCTACAGGTGCTAGCCAGAGTACACTTACAACAAACTATACTATTGCAATATTGCTTGAATCAGGATAGATTTTTTTCTGTATACATACATATTCAACGGTTAGAAAAGTTAGTAATAAAACTAATAAAAACAATGGCAAATATAACGTAATAACGTTTTTATTTAAAAATTATAGAAATCATCGTTCATACTTTATTGACAAAACAATTTTGGTAAGGAATAAAAGCAAATTTTTATATGCCCCAAATTGAGTTTTGAAAGCGCTCTGCTGCAGAACGCCGTAGCGCATCACTCGCCACCATCTAGGCTACACACCAACAGACCCATTAAACACACACCAGATGTGTTTAAAGCTTCTCTACTATTTTGATTTATGTTTATTCTCTTTCGTTTCAGGCGTTTAGTTTTTTGCAATGATTCAAAGATTGGGATAAAACGTGCACTCAAATAGAATTTCGCTTATCCTAACAGAAAGCTTTGCCAGCCACTAATATTTTCGTAACTGAAAACATAGGAGCATTAGTTCTTGCTCAAGTGCAGGTTTTTCCATTTTTTTTTTTTATTTATGTGAAGGTACGTACAAAATTTGGAAAACGAAACGAGAATGAGTTTTGGTTAATATATAAAAAAAAACAAAATCAAATTATTTATTAAAAAATAATAAATAATATATAATGCTCTGCCTAACAAATTTTACGTTTTTGTAGATTTGTTGATAAAGTTTCATTTAAATATATGTATGCATATCAATCTTAATTCTTGTTGTTAATTGTGAAATTTTGCTCATCTTGCTTTTTTGGTTGTTTTCTCGACTGGTTGCTGGTTTGTTGTTGAGACGCTTCTTCTTTCAGTATTCACAGTTTATTTTCTAATTGCTTTCGTTTGATTGTTGTTGGTCAGATGTGCTGATGAATGGCAAATGGCAAATGGCAAATGGCAAAACATATTTTGAATCCTTGCATGCATACAACAAAAAGAAAATTTTAAAATTTCAAAGCTTCCGAACCATTATAGCCATTCTTCTTTGCTCGCTCTACATTTTTCGTGTACAAACAAAGTGTTGCGAAACCTCAACAAACGCCTGCGTTACTCATAAGAACAGCGCGCGCGGTCAATGGGGAAACAACAAAGTGGCGCGACGTTTGGACAGCTTAAGCCAATAACCAAACCCCAGTATGCTGGTTCGGAGGAACGGGGGGCAAACTCATTGCCTCGTGATTATTTTCTCACAATTCCCCATGTCACGCTGTTCTCCTTGTGCTGCTGTACATTCAACGAATACACATTTAAACTATGTATGTATGTATGTATGTAAGCATGTATGACTGACTGGCTATGCAATGCGCAGCAATGCAACCGAATTAGAAATTCGTACAAGACTAGCGAATGGCTAGAATGGTTATATGTATTTGCTACATTGTTTGCCTCAATTCATTCTTCTGTTGCCTGTTGGAAACCACGATTGAAATTTTTTGCGTTTCTTTTGTTTATTCATTCTTGAGTTTAAATATTGCTATTGATTCATTTAACTGGATGATGATGGGTTAGATTTTTGCTCATTCTTAATTTTGCATTCAAATGTTGTTGTTCTGCTATTGCTGCCTATTCTGCTGTTCTGCTATTTCTGCTGTTACTGTTGTTGTTCTGTTCTTGCTGCTGTTGATTTTGTGGTTGGTTGCATGTTCATTGCTCTTTCATTTCAAATGAATTTGTGTTTAAATTTAGGTTGCAATTATTTCGCTTCTGCCTCTGTGTTTTATTTCAAGTGTTTTTGTTTTTAATTTTGTTGTTGTATTTCTGTTCTCTCTTGATGTTGTTTTTATTTATTTTGTTTTTATTTGTTTACTTATTATTTGCATAGTCAAAAGGAAACAATTTAGTTTGGTTAGTTGTCGCCACCCTCTTGTGGTTCATCGCCGTCCCCTTGCGTATCCGACGTCCAGAGGGTCAAGTTGTCTCTCAACAATTGCATAATCAGCGTCGAGTCTTTGTATGAGTCCTCGTTGAGTGTATCCAGTTCAGCTATCGCATCATCGAACGCCTAAGAAAGATTATCAAACAAACAAACAAAAAAAAAACAATATATTAGATAGGCATACATACAACAACATAGGCATTCGTTCAAAGCAAGCAAATTTATATAAAATATGAAAATCACATTTTCAACCGAAAAAAAAATAAAGCATTTCAATCCAAAGCAACCAATTATATGTGTAAATATACATATTTTCTTTAACTTTATGTCCATTAGTATCTAGTATGAATTGTATTTTTGAAACTTTTTTTTTTTTTAACTTTTCGATCTGTTTAATGCAAAGGAACTAAGCTTAAGTCTAGTAAAAACACGTTACA
>NW_016189280.1:0-3968 GCF_001687245.7 Rhagoletis zephyria
CTGTTTATACAGATATGGAAAATATTTAGGAAACAAAAAATAAACAAATGTTTATATGTACAGAGGTATGTATATATACATATATGCACGCATGTCAGTATGGTATTTAAAAGAAATTTTTGCACCTTTGCAAATATGGCTTCAATAAGGGTCATAGAACGGGGCAAATAAGACTCAAAGAACAACCTGAAATAAGAGTCCGAAAGTAACTATTTATGAGTCCAATAAGGGTCATTAAGAGCCCAAAATTGTTTGGGGCCAGAATTTGTCTCAAATGGTCCGAAATGAGCCGTATATGAGGCCAATAAAAGTCCGATATTATTCATATTCAGGCTCACTTGGTGTATGAATTTAAGTTCATATAACTAAGTCGGCCTTCGGAGAAAGGAAAACACCTTCAATTAGGGCTCTTAAATGTGGTCCGAAATAGGACTCCTTAATGAGCCTTTAAAAAAAATTATTAAAACACACATAAATAGATATGTATATTCTAAAATGAAATAGAAAAATAGAATATTTTACATTTCAATAAAAATGGTCTATGTATGGTTTTAGTTTAAACACACCCAAAGTTATAGCTGTGTCAAGAATGGCAATAGAAGGAGTGCGAGAGAGGATGCCATGTGATTTGATTACATAGAGACCAGAATTTTGTAAATCCGTATTCAATGCGGGTAAATACATATGTATGTCAATCATCATACTAAGTAGAAAAATGCATTACAACTATGTCATTTAGTCCGTATTTGCCTTACTACAAACTTTCAAAGTTTTTTTTTTACTACCAAACCAGGTTATTTGTAATTTGTATTTATTTCCCTTCTCGTAGTCAATCAGTTGAATGAGTAAAGTTGGCTGCGATTCATACCATGGAGTTATTTAATTTCATAATGCTAATATATAATTAGTCAGTTAGTTCAACGAAGATCAATCGCTGAGTTAAGCTGAAGTAATTTATGGTTTGAAGGAGACCCTTACGGGTATAACTACCCACCATGCCCACATTATTTGCTGGGCCCGTTTCTACGACTCGAACACTGAATCTTCTTGCAATGTTTGGTATCATAAGTTCGACGAATTCCAGTTTGCTTTCGCCTGTGCTTTCCCCGCAACATAATTGAGATGAAATCATAAAGCAAAACGGTGACTCGAGAAAATGCACACTGCGGGTGTAATGAAAAATGTAGGTCTGGTTAAGTACACAAATAGGGTATTAAGTAAATTACGCACTTAGAAGCAGGCAACAAAACTAAGTAAGCGAAACAAAAGCGCTAAAGGAGGCAACGCAATATTACGTTGGCAAAAACAAAATGACGTGGGCAATGCTTTAAATGACTAAATAAACATGACTAAAATAACATACAAAACGATACAGAAATTTTATTAACCGCAGACAAATTTGATAGCATACAGAAAATAAAAAGAATTACTTACAAACATTCACCTACATAACGCTCATTTTCTTCAATAGTGTCATAATCCAAAATAATACAAACTAGAGTTGAGTATGCAGAAGTAACCGCAAAATTGTTTTCTTTGTTGGAAACAATTTCATAGCTATGTCGATTATTAATAGCTCACTAGAAAAAAACTTGTATTAATATTTGCTACGGGAGTATATAAGCACTTTCATACATATTGTCACCTGTGCAAAAAGACGTAAAAAGCATTGTCGCTGAAATACAAAAAGTCGTAACTAGTAAAAAATTTAAGATTCAGTTTTTGATTGATATGATGTATTTCATCGAATTACAACTCCCACATCATTTTATGAAAAAAATAAAAAATATTAGTCACGACCTTTATCATTTCAGTTACGATGTTGTTACGTCTTTTCGCATTTCAGGTGACGATATGTACATATAGGCTGCGTTTCTTTACACATTCCGGATAATCCCATTTCACAGCCGGAATAAACAGAATGCGTTTGAAATATACGTTAGCATATCATCAGGAACGTTCTAAAGAATAAGTAAACAAAAAAGTTTATTCCAAACGTTCAGAATGAATAAAGAAATTCAGCCATAAATTCAAATCCTTAATATTGGTTTTCTCTACTTTCTGTTTTTTTTTTGAGTTATAACAGTATTGACAGTATTGAAGTTAATGAGCGACACGTTTTTATACCTTAAGTGCTGGTGTGATTCAAATTAGAGAATCGCTAGAACTCAGTAACCGCTTCACCCACCCTTACCAAACTCGGTATTATCATTGCTTAGAGTTTGGAAGAATTTCAAAATATATAGAAAAAACCAAAAAAAAAAAAATACTTTTAAATATATATTCCACGCTTCTATAAATGGACTAAAATGTAGAAAATAATTTTTCCAACCAACCACTTTAAAAGTATTTTCAAACTAAAATCTTCGCCTGGCATTGTTATACATACATATTTCAATTAACTGATGAATTAGGTTGAATTTAATTTGCTTAAGCACATGGCAACTCTCCTAAATTCAGTTTAGAAAATAATTATTTCGATTGATACCCATCTTTTGACAATCCATTTAACTTATTAAATAATTTGAGGTCAATTAAAAAAAAAAAAAACCAAATGTTCAATTTAAAGATTTCTTAACGCTCGTTCTTTTGATAACCATATTTTAAAATTTTATGTAACTTATGTATTCTTAAACGAAATACCACTTTCAAACCAAGGCAGCAATCCTCTTAAAAATTAATTAATTAATTAATTAAACTTTCATTAAATATTTTCCGTCTGACATTGTTATAAATATTTCATGTCACTGATTAATTAGGTGGAAATTTATTTTTTAAACACGTGGCCATCCTCCTAAATATAGTTCTTAAGTGAAGGATTTTAATCCAATTTCTATTGATAACCATCGGTTAGTAATTCATTTAACTTATTAAATAATTTTAGTTCAGCCCCTTAAATTGGGGCAACCCTCAAACACATCAAAAATGTTCTAAATTGTCAAACTAATTATTTCTTGAAGCTCCTTCCTTTGACATCCATTGTAATATTTCATATAAAAAATAGTTTAGTTAGACTTCTCAAATAGGTGGCAACCCTATTCAAAATACTTTCAAACTACTACCTTCCTAAACCTCTTTTGTATGACACCCATATAGCGATACCTTATTCACTTAACAAACTCCTTTAATTAAACTTTAATTACATTTTTTTTTTACATGTGGAAACCCTCCTATACGTAGTTAAGCTATAAATCCTTCTCAAAACCATTTCGATTGATACCCATTAGGGATGTGCCGGGTATCCGGTAGATATCCGGAATCCGGCCTATCCGGCCGTTTTTTGGATTCCGGATATCGATTATAGAAGATTCAGTTTAGAAATTTAACCCAGATTTTGTATTTTTGTAATCCAATTTAATAGTATCTAATTAGTAATCAAAGTTAACAATTTGTATATTTTTCATTATGAAAAGAAGCATTTCCGCATTATCGGGCAACAACCTATTTCTATTTTCAACATAAATGTTACCCGATGCACTAAATACTCTTTCCGAGTTCACTGCCTTTTTTCTTGTAAGTTCGCTGCCTTGTCTACCAATCGTTTGGCTATCCATATCACTAGAAACACTAGAATCAGCATCAGAGCCGTTGGCGATTTCCTCAAAGCATTGCTAAATATCCTCGTGAGCTCGATCTTCGATGGAAGCTTTCACTATAGTTCAGCATTTTTCATATGATTCAACTGGTTCCTCCATGCTAACTGATTTATATTCGAACTAGTTCATCAACAACCCAGTTTTTAGCTTTATTGGCGTCAGAAACAAAACGAGGTTTGAAACGGTGCGAATCTGTTCCGAAAAAATTACAACAATGACGCAACTATTTATT
This sequence comes from Rhagoletis zephyria, assembly GCF_001687245.7. Taxonomy (NCBI): domain Eukaryota; kingdom Metazoa; phylum Arthropoda; class Insecta; order Diptera; family Tephritidae; genus Rhagoletis; species Rhagoletis zephyria. The sequence continues at coordinate 3,829 of NW_016189280.1, forward strand.
GGAACATTCACAGCTCTTCATTTCGTCGTGCCGAAATCGCAGACCTACGCGTTCGGAAACGAAAAAGGTTAATAGCCGGCTATTATTTATATATAATTTAAACAAAAATTAACGTAAGAAAACAAAACATCTTGATTGTT
>NW_016189282.1:0-3968 GCF_001687245.7 Rhagoletis zephyria
CGACAAATTGAGAGAACGGTTCTACCTTGCTATGTTTTTATCATGCTTCTCATATACCAGACGAAAGGAAAAACCTTGAACTTTTTATTAAAGAAAACAAAAACAAAATCGTTGGAGCGGATTTCGAGCATTTTGGTAATAAAAAGAATTTGCAAATTTTTTCAACAATTTTTTACCTTAAAATACTCCATGTTTGTTTAATTTATATTTGTTAAATATATATTGCACACGATAATATTTCTATTGCTCCAAAGAACCTATATCCCAAAAATTGAAGTTATATCTGCAAATCATAAGTTGCCAGAGCACTTTAAAGGCTCAAAATTTGCCCCAAAATAAGCCAATATCGATACCCATAAGGATTCCCCCAAGCCTATTCCTACATGTCTTTCGCTAGCGAATACTAGCAAACCTTCCGGTGGAGTTTTCCCTAACCTATCGGGATTCTCGATAAAGTGGTCCCCCAGAAAATTGTGCCTGGGCACTAGTAGAGGAAGTGATATGCTAATTCTATCACCTCCTCATCTCTGCAGCTGCTGCAGAAATCGTTGTACGGGGCTCAGAACATGGCGGTCATGTAGCCACCCACTGGCTCAGTGTGTCGTTAGTATTCCTGTGAGAAGCCAAAGGGATCTTCAGCGTTCCCCATCTGGCCATGGGCATATCGGTACAAAACATAATTTTGCAATCTACCTACAAATACTTAAAATAAAAAAAATTAATAAGATATCTAACCACATTTGTTTAGATACAAATTTTTTATTATACATAATTATTATTGTAGATGTAAATAAGAATACAAATACTTATCCCATTTTAACGTTGCAAATTTCGATCAGAATTATCTACAATTTATAATACATACAAATTAGAGTTTAATTTATTTGAAATTTTATTTCTTAAATTTTTTCCTACATTTATTACCATACCCCTAATACAGATAGCCGTTACTGGGTGGGGGCGGAGCACCACCACCATTGCAGCCATTATTCTGAGGACAACCGTTATCGCCGCCATCATCTGGATGTCCGCCACCGGCAGCAATCTTATCCAGTGCATCCTGTATCTCAGGCGGTATGGGAGGCGGCGTTGGTAAATGATCACCCTGTGGTCGAAATCCGTTCTCATCGGCAGTATAGGTCACAAGAAAAGCTTGGCCCTCGGGGCTGGTGTAGGAGAAGGAGCCTTCTGCGGTTAAAACTGCATTGCAGGGATCGTCGGCATTTTTCACAAAACCAGACTCTTGTGCATTGATGCCATTGCCAGTTTCGTATTCATACTGTTGTTGTAAATAGAAATTTTGCGGTTTAGCTATACTTTATTAGTTTGGCTAAGGTTGTTTTTTATATTTTTGGAAATTACTTGATATGAACCATCGATATTGACTTTAGATTCCAATTTGATGATAGGTATATCCGAACCTGCTCCAGGCGCGCCGCCACCACCGCCACCATTACCGAAACCGCCACCCCCACTAGGTGGCGGATATGAATAGCCTCCACCACCACCACCACCACCACCAGGTGGCGGTTGTGGTCTTGGTGGTGGCGCTGGTGGCCCGCCCTTCGGATAGCCGCGTGGTACCGCCCAAGTTTTGTCAAAGAATATGCAACACATCACAAGTATTAACTGCAAAATAAGCAATTTGAAATCGAAAAAATAATTTTAATTTGTTCAAACTTTTGTAGCACTTTTTTTTTTTTTTTTTTGAGTTAACAAACCTGCACGCTGCGCATGCTTATGGAAGAGCTCCTCGCTCTGTGTTTAAATTATTTAAAGAACCAAACCACACTGCTTTCAACTACCGAAATTACACTGACTTGCGAAGTCATTTGGGATTTGGTTTTATAAACTTAGATGGCTGAGCAACGTTTCTTCATTGCCGCTGGATAACATTGTATTACAACGATTGAGTGATCCTCACGCACCAAAAGGTCAGCTAGAGGCTAATAAAGCAGACGAAGAAGTTAAAAGTGTGATAAAGATGGAAGCACTGGAAAAAATCGCTGAGGGGCTACTGAAGTGAATAATTCACTGACTTTATAAAACAACTCGCAGATCCGCAACGCAATCAGGCAATTAATAAATACCAAAATTGCGCCTTAGTGCGACCTTTTACAGCATCCTAAACACAGCGCCATCTATGGAGCAGAATCAAAAATACTACTTTTGCCAATAACTCTACTCAAGGAGCCATCGTTGGCCCCCATAAGGACAAACATTTTTATCGCGGCAGCAAGCTTAAAAACTTCACTCGATAGAATTTTATCACCACAAAATTTAGTCCTGACCAGGCCCTTGGGGTTCTATTTGTATGGAGGTTCTATTCAAAAGATGTATGTATGTCCTTTGAGTCCCTATCGAACCCTTGTTATTACTGCGTTCTGAGTTTACCAACTCGGTAGTTTTAAGTCTCGAAGAAGAACAACCAAATCCTGGAAATGTTGCCTCAGCGACCTTGTTCCCCTCGATTCCGCGGTGAGCATAGCGTTACCGTGCTTTTCACTGTCAACAGTTGAAGAATGACAAACATTGCTTAATGGGCTAGGAGGTGATAATCCTCTTGGATAAGGCCCTAACGGACGCTGAACTGTCTAAAATGATAACTATGACCTTAAAAGCCTTTTCAAGGTTCAATTCGCCACAGGTTAAGATTGCTTGCACCTCGGCTGGAAAGACTATAAGCCATCTACGCATTTCAATAGCAAGTTTAATGTGGAGTCCATAAACCCCCGCACATGTTCTGCTGTCCATCCTTGAACCGTCTATGTAGTACCACTGTGTGTACATATCTGGGATCAATGGGAGGTGGTCAATTTGCCTTGGATTTCTCTGCTGAAACAATTTTTTCAGTATAGAGTCGAAAAACCTGCAGAATTTTTCCCAAGGCATTATACATAAAATATTTTTTTGTTACATTGTCTTATGAATAGTACCGCCAGAGATTTTTGCATTGTACGCATTAATTGCCACATAGAAGTCATAAGATCCCTTTCTAACGCACCCAATAGAAGACCTAATGCAGAAGGACTGTCTGCACTTGGAATAAACAACTGATGCAACTGGTGAATGTTTTTAATCTCGTTCCAAATTAGATGCTTCTGCTGCTTAAATGAAAATATGGAATCCGTCCCAGAAACGACTCTAGGGCCACGTTTGATCCTGTGAGTCAGAGTTAAGCTAACCTCTGAAGTTTATAGCAACATGATGTGGCACTTTTTTACGGTTTTTGGGGCTGTCATACCATATATGCACTCTATTAATCTTACTCGACCAAAGAATTTTTTACAGGTCCGCGTGGCTCGGGCGACCTTGGTAAGAGTTTGACGAGAAACGAATTCGAACTTAGTACCTTATCAAAGTTTAGTCCAAGATACTCGTATTTAACTTCGTTAGAGTAATCTCGCACTATCTCTGCAATGGTAACCAAACCAAGGTTCGGCTAATACTTTCTTATGAATGGTACTAGAACACTTTTTTCGGGTTTATTCAGAGGGTCTTACTGGCACACCAGTTTTATACCAAACGCAGAGCTGGATTTATAACGTCTTACTAGCCAAATACTGAAGGGTAGAAACCGTTAATTTCCCTTTGACATAGGCACTAGGGTAGAGCGAAAAAAATAAAATTATCGATTTCGAAAATTTATTAGTACGGAAAATATTTAAGGTCGCCCCAAGATCCTTAAAATTTCGAAAAATCTCTAAAACTGTGGACTCCGAAGTTAGGAGTCGTATCACATTTGCAAGTTTCGTCAACAGAATTTTATGCAGATGGGAGCCCTTAGGCAGAAATTGATCTCCACATTACTCCTCCATGATTCTCTTTTGGGCGTCTAATACGTTTACTATAGTAGGTGAAATCAGCAGTAACGGATTCCAGCTGGTAACCAATGGTCAGATTCGCTGACATCTCCATTTTTCGATTGAATTTGTGGAAGGTATCAGCGAATCTGCATCCGTAGTCAT
>NW_016189283.1:0-3967 GCF_001687245.7 Rhagoletis zephyria
GACGAGAGAAATTTAAGAAAGTTTTTTAAAAAACATTTTTAAAAGGCCTTTCACCTTTTTACAAAGTCAAAATCAATTTTATAAACAATTTAGAAAAAAAAGAGCCCTATCGTCATCAGGAGAGAGGGCCTTTAAGAAAGCCTTATCCATTTCGAAAACATTTCTGACGAGGGTTGCCACCAGCTGAGGTATTTAAAATCAATTTAGTTGGCAAGCTTAATGAAATTCTGTGAAAATGTGAGCGGGTGAGTATCAGGTCTGCCAACTATCCTTAGCTATAAGGAGCCATATTGAGGTTAAAGAAGTGCCAAAATATCTTTAAAAAACTTTAGAAATCTGAAAATTTTAGTTGAGAAAATGAAGTACACACAAAGAAACCTGTTTAAAATTCAATTTAAATGTAGTGATTAAGCTAAATAAAAAATTACAAAACGAAATACTACATACAAAAGAAGTTAAAGAAAGCTTTGTTTCGAAATTAATTTTTATGGGGGTTGCCACCTACTTAAAAGTCGAATGAATTTAAGCCAGCCACTATAATAAAATATTTCAATATGGATTTCAAAGTAAACGGGTTGAAAAAAGCTTTATTTCGAAAATATTATGAAATGAGCTGCCACCTTTTTGAACGTTTAATTCCATTGTATTTTAAATCATGGCGCAAAACTGAACTTCACGCGCGCATTATCAGGTATATAAAAGTCATTATGGATAATAAATTTAGGTTAAAGTGGAATGTCGGAGTAAGTGTTAAGGAGTCTTCAATGCCTTATACGTTTACAGGAAAAAGCTTAGCTTCTACTTACGTAAATGTATGTATTTCTTCATGATCTACTTGAATCCTTTTTTCACAACAAGTTTGAAGCCGCATAAACTGCATCCAGGAAGAAACTAATCTCAAAAACGTTTCCTTTCAAACACGCGCTACTGTATTTTGATATTCCTTTATTTGTTTGCCTCGGGACTACACTGAATACACTTTTCAAATCACAATAGCTCTCTAGTCTAACACGGAAATTCTGGCTAAGATAGTAAAAAGTCTTCCGTAAAACAAATGAAAGACAGTTGGCAAGATAGTTCGAAAGACTTTTTTACTTCGAGTCTCCGTTGGCGGAAGTTTTTTCTTGTTTTTAAATAAAAGTTTTAATTAGCATTTTTTAAATTTATAGGTACTTAATTGTTATAAAAAGAAAAAAAATTATATATTTTTGATTTTTCTTCTCTTTCATTTAATTTAATTTTAATTTTCTTTTAACATTCTAAATATATTTCTCTAATTAGATTAATTTTAGGGAACTTATTTTTTCTTTTTTAAATTATTTTCTTCTTTTTTCTTTTTTTAATTTCATTTTGTTTTAGTTCTTAGGTTTTATTGTTTAAAAAAAAGAAAAATATTTTTTTCTAACTTAATTAAATTTTTAGAAACTTATTTTATTTATTTATTTACTTTTTGTAATAAATTTTTTTTACTGTAGTAATTTTATTTTTTTATAATGTTTACATTTTATTTTCTTAAAAGAAAAATGCGAGTTTATATTTCATATAATTTACGGGATCTTTTTCTATTTATTTGTTTCTTTTTTAATCAAATTTTTAGATTGTTTTAAAAATAATTTTTTTACTTTTAAGTTTTGTGTTCTTTTTTGAATAACTTTTTTTTGCTAATTTAATTTTTATTTTTTAGTCCTAAAAAAAAAATATATTTCTAATTTTTAAAAATATATTTATTTATTTATGCTACGTTTTCATTTTATATTTTTAAATATAAATTGGTTTTATTTATTAGTTTCTATTGTTCTAATTTAATTTACTTTAATTAAAAAAAAAAAAACGTATTGCTAAAATACCAATGGCGTAACACTAAGATCTTTTCGTTATCGGATATTTCAATTAGCCTTTCGTCTATAGAGCTTTCAAAATAGTTGCCAGAATTGACAATTGTCTTACGAAAGACTCTTAACTATCGAAAGACTGCGGTGAGTTGAAAGATAATTGCCAGAATTGCCGTGTATGTTATCTTTTGTATTAGAACCAATCATCCCTTAAAAAAATTTGATATTAATACCCGTAGACAATGAGAAGCTTTAACTTTTAAAGTAGAAGTTATTTTTTTCGGTTTTAGCTACTTTGCTAAACGCTTTACACTTCTTGATTAATAAATGTAAGGATTTTTTCCCGTTCAACTCAGCACTGCTCAACTGTTGCGATCCCACGTGCCTTGCAATACCCTGTATTATCTAAAAATTGTACATGATTAAATCAGTGCCACGAAGATAGTTTACCACAAATCCACAGTCAATTTAATACGAGAAATATACAGTAAACACACACACATATAAACATGCAACTATGTACGACAAGGGCAAGGAGACGCCAAAGCTGAACGGAAATGAGCTGATACGAATATGAAGGAAAAAAATACAGAAACCAACAAATGCAATATATGCAAGCATACATATTTAGCCTTCGAAATGAGGAAAGTAACTGAAAATACGTACATATATTAAAAAGGATGAAGGATTCAGTCGAAGTAATAAAGACGGAATTAAAGGGAAATAACACTTTGCGAAGGAAAAATAACCAAGAATGAATAAAGAGGAAAAACAGCAGTAAGGGAGATAAGCAACACGCTGCGGTTGAAGAAAGACACAAACAAAAAAATACTCAAATTCAGTAAAACGTGTCTGGAAAACGAACGCAGCGCTGGATAAGCGCGTTGCGACATACCAACGCGCGTGCATGATTATTGATGATGTACGGATATGTTGTGTTTATCCTTGGTATCTACGCAGATAGAGGTTCGCCGACCGCGTGATTACAAAAAATCGCCATTGAGATTAAATTCCGCATGCTGTTTAAGGGAAATGAACACAGACTGTATACAAATATTTCTTAGCTGTTTTTTTTTTGGCACTAGCACGTAATGGATGCAAAGCGAGACAGTTCAAGCTCGAGTTGTGCTAAGTAGCAGAGTAGTGTTGAGACTTGAAAGTTCCAGAAAAAACCAGAGAGGTTGCGGACAAAACTCAAATAATAACGAAAGTTGCAAAAAAGGGGATGTCTAAAAAAAAACTGAAAAATGTAGAAAATTTCCTTAAAAGGTATCGAAAGAAATTTCAAACATAAATTCCAAATAATGTCCTTTTGAAACCTAAAAGTTTCCAACCAATCATGAAAAATTCTAAAGAGAATATCGGTTTAGACCTGAAACTCCTTAAAGACCACGAATTGTTCCAAAGAAATCTGCAAAACTCTCGAAAAATATTGAAAAACAAGTAAGAAAGTCTAAGTTCGGGCGGAGCCGAACATTAAATACCCNGCGCAAGTATTAAATATATGTTTTCCACCTTTCCGAAAGCTACCGCTACATGATAAGCGGGTGTATAAATATTAAGTAAACTAGCATCCTTAAATTTGGAAATATTGAAATTTCAAGCATTTCTGAAATTTACCGTTAGCGGCCGTAATTTTAGTCCGATTTCAATAATTTTCAACGGTTTGCTTTTATGTGGCAGGCACAATAATCATACCGAGTTTGGTAGAAATTGCTAGAACTGTTACCGATATACATAAATGTGATCATAAGTGGGCGGTGCCACGCCCATTTTCCAAAATTTTATCATAACCGTATTTCCTGATAAAGAATTGTTGCAACCGTCAATTTTGAATAAATTAGCTTTAATATTTACTGATTTATCGAGGATGTCGTATTTCTCGAAATTACCGTTATATGGGATGTGGGCGTGGTTATTGTCCGATTTTAAAAATTTTCGGCCATTTGGTATGCTGTACCAGGGTCAACAACTGTGCCAAGTTTGGAAGAAATTGGTGCAGCGGTTTCCAAAATATACACATGTAACTATAAGTGGGCGTGGCTACGCCCATTTTTCAAAAATTTTTAATATTCTTATTTCTCGTCTAAAAGTTATTCTAAATGTCAATTTTGAGTGAATTATCTTCAGTAGTT
>NW_016189284.1:0-3967 GCF_001687245.7 Rhagoletis zephyria
ACCTCCGAGTGTACTTCATGAAAAACAGTTTCTCATTAAAATACAATTGTCGTTCGGAGTCGGCGTAAAACTGTAGGTCCCTCCGCTGTGTATGACAACATCAAGGCGCACACCACAAGTTGGAGGAGAAGTTCGGCCAAACACTAACATATGTGTAAGCCCCAATTAAATACATCCATAATACGAATAGTTATATGAGCTCTTTGACGCTGTTCATTCAGATGGGGCTTAAATGAAGGCATTAAGCTAGAGTGTTGAGGTACACGTTCCGAGGCTGAATGATCAGCGGATGGCTATAGCTGATCGTGAATAGTCTCCTCCGAGGAATGGGCAAGGACGGAAATAGTAAGAGCTTTTTCTGCTGATGAGCCACGTGAAAATTTTGGGCGCTCTCGTTGAACCAAACCATCAATGACCAACACATCGACAACAACAGCAAAAACAACAAAATTTACTTCCATTGATGACAACTGCTACACACAAATGACAAATGATTTTGGTACTTATTTATCATTCGAATTAAAAACCTGATATATCGGAATTTTGCGAGAATAATCTTCTCCACTTCAGCTGGATTACGATTAAGAGCGTTTCTTTACGCCATCGAATTGTACCAACCACAGTACTCTGGACCTCGAAGTAACACCACCTACCTCAGAGGCGCCTGCAGAACTAAGGACAGTATCCTCGCGCCTAGAGTAGAAAAGCTTTTCTTGTGGCATCAAAAAAAAACGTAAAAAGTCCCTTAATAAAGTCAGGAAGAGCCACTACCAAAATAAAGTATTTTTTACTGGACAAAATATCCAAAAACCATGCGCTTAGCGATTCACATGAGTCGCTGAACACTATGTATCCCTATAGTAAGAAGACTGGGGGCGACGTTACTCATTTGTTTACTGGTTATATTGTGGTTGTAATGTCATCCGAATAGACACTGAGGCTCCAGTCAATTCAACTAGAAACCCGCTGGTGGTTTTAGGGGTTGATAGTATCCTAATACATTTTTTTATCTACATTAAATATACCACAATAAAACAAATGTATTGGTTGTCATGATTTGCCTTTGAGATACAGCAATAGGAAAAGCGAAAAGTCATGCTCAACTTCGCCCTTTATTTCAACCCTACTATTTATGCTATTTGTGAGGCAAAAATGACATAGTTTGAATGACAAAATTTTTTTTTCCGTTGTTGATTGACTATTACTCAGATTTGCCCATATACTGAAAAATACATTTAATGTATCTTATTGCCATGGTGTGGCTGTTTTTGTATCAGATACCCAATCCTACAAGTTTTGCAAGATGCGATTAGCTCGTTTTAATACTAGTGAAAAACCTAACTATAATTAAACAAANCAAAAATTTATGTACCCTTCAAACACATTTTTCAGAGGGTAGTTAGATTTAATGCGAGTTACTGCTGGGTATCGTACTATTTATAAAACAATGGTTTGTTTCACCCTTTTTAATTGCGCCCATAGGGCATCAGCTGGCTTCTGATCGGCGGCACAACGAAAGTTGCCTGTGGCATTGGCAATGTAACTGATAAGCAAAGCGTAAATTACCCGGAAAATTCCCATGCTCTGTTTTACCTAATTTTAGCGGCATGTCAGCACAACTCTCTGCCTACTGTCATTTTCTCGTTTTTTTTCACCATTAATTCGCTTATTTGTTTTTTCGCTTATCAGCTTTTCACTGTGCTTCCTACTTTTTGTCTGCTTTCTGTTTTTAATTCAAGTGCTTGTTTTTTTTTATCGGAAATGGTGTGCCAACGCTTTTAATGCATGACTGCACACTTAGGTCTTTTTTTATGCGGTACATGCGTTCCTCAGAAAGCCGCATAAAAAAAAAAAATCCGCATAAAAAAGTTCTTTACTTTCATACAAAAAAAGGGATGCGTTCCAGCATTTTCACAAACCCCATAAATTCAGATACTCCATGTAAAAACTCTAAAAAACCGCATAAAAAAATCCAGTGAGGCAATATTAAGAAAAAAAAATATGTTTTTCTTCAACACTTATTATTCCTTGTAAAACTGAACATTAATGAAATAAATAAAATTTTGTCTGTATTTTAAACAAAAACAAAAAAAAAAATACCACAATAAATACATGAAGAATACAAAGACAAATTATTTATCAGAAGCACTGAAAGAAAGTAATTAAATCTCTCAAAAAAGCAAAATCTCTACAGCGAAAAAATGGTTTAAAAAACCGCATAAATTCAAATCCGCATAAAAATAAACCGCATAAAAAGAGACCTTAGTGTACTTGACTTTCCATGTGTATTGGTTGCGCTTTTTGTGCGTGAATGTGCGTGAATTTGTGCATCTGTGTTTGCCTTTCGGCCGCTATCAGAAAAAATGGCAATTGTTCTATTAATTACTTACCTTCGGGCTAACCATGACTAGAATTTTACGCTTTCAATGCCAATTATGTTGGTGTTAATAGTTGCTGCCGCACTCGATTTATATTATGTTCTCAACAAAAAAGAAAAAAAAATATTAAAATTAAACAAAAAACAAACGTTGTAATAAAATAAAATACCTTAGGTGACACTAACTTCTAAATTCTTATTTACGTGTATAATATTCGTTACCATACATAGTATGTGGGTCTAGCCCATTCGCCAGAGTAAATATTCTGCGCAGTACATGAAATCTTCTTGCAATCTTCATTGAAATGGATTTCTTGTCTCAAGAACAGAAAAAACAAATATCGTCGGATTAGTGTGTAAACTTTCTAACTAACTCCAGAGTAAACTAACAGGGCAAACAAAAATCTTCTATATTCTTAATGTCTAGCTAAGAAATTAAAATCAATATAATATACTTAGTTGGTATATTTTGCAATATTCGAAAATCAGAATTTAGGCGCCTAGACAACGCAGTCCCTCCGTATGGACCGAGTAATCATTTTCAAACAAGGATCTCCTCAAAGCTTAAATGGAAGTAAGAATCGTCATAATCTCTTGCAGCTACGTACACTGATGGCTCCAAGTTAGATATGAAAGGATTAAGTGGGGTATGCTCCGCTATTTTTTTGCAAACTTTCTCTGAAGAATAACTTTATCGAAAGGGTAGAATCCAGATGATCTGTAGGATAGCAAGACATATCTGGTATAAGATCTCGTCCTCTCCTCCGGTTGGCGGCACACTGCCTCGATATGCAATTGCAGCTCTCACCGGGTACTGCCTGATGGGAACCCACACTTTTAGAATGGGCATGTAGTCAAAACATTACTGTCGTAGCTGTCGCGGTGCAGATAAAATCGAAAGCGTAGAGCATTACATATCCCGCTGCCACGCATTGGTAGAGGTTCGTCGACGCTCGTTTCTCAACTATTATTTCGAATATTACAAATCGGTTTTATTTCCTAGCTAAGAGGGGGGACGCAACTAGTCTCTAATATGGCATATCAATTAGCGCCTGGTGGCTTAAGTGTGCCATTTTCCTGTGTTTGGTAGGGTCAGCCAAGGAAACCAAACCCAGCCTAACATAAAACCAGTACTCGCTATTAACAAATATAATTTCGTGGTAGGGGAGCTGGCGAACTGCGTACCGCCAAAAATAATTTTTTAATTGAAAACCTTTTGATAAAACATTTCCACCAGAAATTCACGTTCACGACTCCAGTGACACAGTTATCTGCTCTTATTATGGTGTTTTGGACGTCCAAAGCCATATCTACCATTGACATTCTATTCCTTTGGAGCTGTGTGTGATTGTCGTTCATGAGTTTGTCCTGCATGAATTCGCCAATTCGTGAGCCAATGTTCCATCTTCAAAATTCCATAATTTTTTTATTCATATCCAGCAGTTGTAAATGGAACTCCTAGGAATTTTTAGCACACTCTGACCTAGCCTAACCTTCATTACTTTTTAGCATAGGCACAATTTTGAACCTGTGCAACCATTTCAAATGTAGTAAGTATTACGAGAAAAAAGGTAGATTTTCCTATACAAA
>NW_016189285.1:0-3967 GCF_001687245.7 Rhagoletis zephyria
AAATAAAATAAAATAAAATAAAATAAAGTAAAATAAAATAAAGTAAAATAAAATAAAATAAAATATAATAAAATAAAAAAAAACTAAATTAAATTAAACTAAAAATATATTAAATTAAATTAAATAAAGTAAAATAAAATAAAACAAATAACTATAAAGTAAAATAGGACGAAAATAATAGAAATAAAAGATTTCAATTTGGGTAAATTTTCCCAGCGACCGCGGACGCGCATTGTTCTTGGGTTAGTGCTGCACGAGAACAAAATGTAATTTAAACGGGGCAAAGGTATTGAGAACAGTTTGAACGGGAACAAAATAAGAGCAAAAGATTCGGTAACTTTCCGGCAAGAGCAAAATGCAAAAAAAACTGTGGAGAACGTTCTCAAAAAGAACAAAACTCTCAAGAATGTTCTTAAGAGGAACAAAATGAGAACTAAACTTTCGGGAACATTTGAAAAAAGATCAGATAAGAACAAAAGTCTGAGCAACATTCTGCTAGAGGACAAAGCGGGGACAGAAGTCCTGAACACTTAACGTTAGAATGAGATACACACGCCCCAAATTCGGAATAAAAGGTCGCTTAAGCGAGAACGACGATTGTTAGTTCTAGACAGATGAAATATCTTATAAGCTATAATTTTTAAGATATTTTGACTTTAAAGTTCCAAAAGCATAACTGATACCATTGGGAAACAAAGTTTTTGGATCCAAGGAGCTATAATTCTTTTGTAACTATAGTCCTTATACTGATTACATAAATAGAATAACGTTGCATACACAGAGAAAATGATACAGGTAAAACGCAAGTTTTTAAAAGACATTGTAAAATACAATTTTTTTATATAATTTTACTTCAAACAAAATAAAAAATACAGTATTTGTACTTACGACTTTAAAACGAAACATATGCAAAACAAAAACGATCGTTATAATATATTCACTTTTTTTACTGAGGAGAACAAACTACATTAAAGAAATAGCGTCAAAAATGCGTACTTTAAAAACTAAAATGAAATATTTTATAATATTGTCCCAACAAGTTGTAGTGCGACACAATTTTCAATAAGCAAAATAAAACTAAACATTTTTAAAATAAAAACGTTAATTTATTTTCAGTTAATTAGGCATGAAAAATATTTAAAACTAAAATGTTTTCCATTAGAATTTAAAAAGCTACCTAGCTGTAATGAACAACTTTCATATGTTTGCATCATTTGTCGGAAAAGTTCAGATAGATAAGTTACTTCAATCTTCAGAAAAGGCGATAAAGTATATAAAAACAATACTGCCATTCTAACCACTAACTACATATAAGGGACATTGGTGGACTTCTTTGACCGAAAAAAGCTTTGGTAAGAGCAACTTACAAAAACAAATTCTTATGGGTTATTACATAATAATTTAAAACTTTTTTAATTTAAATTACAGGATTTGACCAGCGTGAAACAAAATTAGCAGGCCCAGCTTGGAAGTAAGGCAGGAACATCTGTATGTATGTATATAGTAATATGTAAAACATCTGTATTTCATTCATTAAATGTTGTAACTTATTTATAAGTATATGTATATCAATATATTTTTGACAATGTGTGTACCAAAGGACTTGTTGTGATTTAATAAAAATAAAATTTGAGTATCATATTTGAAAAGGCATATTTTTAAAATGAAGAAAAAACATTTTAGGATTTAATTTCAACATGCGCATATTCAATTATCAAACAATCGTTTTTAAAAACGATTTGAAAATGTTCGTATCAAAAACAAAAACATGGATTTTGGAAATTGAATTGAAAATTTTCGTTNAAAACGAAAATTTCTCTGTGTAAGTAAATTGAGGAGCCTAAAAGCAGTGATCATACCGGTGGCGCCCTAAATGCGCTCCACAAGCGGAAACCAAAGACTTACTGAAATACTTTGGCAGACCGAGAAGGAGAGCAGCATGAAAATACACATTTAGATGAAATATTTGCGAGTGGCCATACACACATACATATATAGCGGTTTATTTTATTTACTGTGTGTGCCTACAGTAGCAAATGACCATACATCAGCCAGTAATGGCCGAACTATGATGTGCTCTCGTATGCAGGTGTGCCACATAATTTTGCCATAAATGTAATCACACTTTCGTTTGTATACACACATATGTATGTATAAATGTATCTGCCTGCAATAGCGATAGGTATTTTGTCGAATATTTTCTAAAAACAAACGAGCGCAGACTTAAGGACGAAAAAGCACGAGCCTTGCATGGCTCGGCAACTTGAGAAAGTGCTTAATTGCGCATTTACTTATAAAGGTGTAACTCACTTCAGCCAACACTCTGCCTACAAACATTCAAATTGCATAGATGTAGATTCATATTCACTACTATATATAAGTATCTAGTGCACTTTACATATAAATATATATTTGTACGCTCGAGAGCACATATTCATTAGGTTGCACACTTGATATGTGCCAATGTGTGTGTGTGTGTGTGTGTGTGCTATGGAAGATCTGTTTAGAGCAGTTTATCATGTGAAGCTCATAAATTAAACTCGGCCCGTCTGCTTAAGCCCTCTTTTATTGGCGTCCGTATATGTATGTATGTCTGTATATTTTAGTAGTACACGCTTGTGTTTTTTTCTTGGCACTAGTGCTGTTGATGTTTTTGTTTTTAGTTTTTCTGTAGTCTCCTTAGGTAGACTTTTGGTTTCTTGCCCGCATTTGTGGCTTAACTTTTGCAGTTCTCTTTTCAACAAGCTACGGCGAAAATCAGTTTAACTAATGGCTAATTAGGGAAATTTAAGAGAAATCTTAGTGCTAGGCTCTCGGTTAAATTATAACGAAAAATAAGACAACATAAGGGTTTGTTGTCGAGGAATTTCATGCTGGTTCACTTATAAATATGTAGTTGAATTTATAAGAGAAAGTTCCAAGAAGAAAAAGTATATATTTAGAAAATATTTATGTATAAATGTGTATGTACATAAACATTATACGCTTAATAGTAGCTTTAGTTTAGTTATTGTTAATCAGTGTCGAAATTTGATATATATAGTGCGAAGAAAAATAATTTCATAGTCGACTAGTCGACAAGATACTTTAAAATCCTACATACCTTTGCTCTGCATTAGTCGCACTTAGCCGATGAGTATGCAATGTAGCCTCTCATTTTCGAGATATCAGACTGAAATTTGGTAAGTGAATGTATTTTTAGAATGTTTTAATCATTTGTCAGACTCCGCAAAATCGGACCACCATAACATATAACTCCCATACAACAGATTGTTCAGATATGAGATTTTTCGTTATAACTCCTCCTGAATCAGTTTAAAAAATTTTCTGTTGAAACGGCTCACCAATTAGTCAAGACATATCCATGGTATAGGCTTTCTTTCAGATGTGATAAAACATTTACTTCTTGGGATAGGGAAAAATCTGAAAAGGCAGCCGCAGTGAATAATATATCGCTAGCTTAGAGTGCAAAGTTGCTAAGGCCATTTTTTTCAATTGTACAGGAGACACAAAAAACGTTCCTAAGTAATTTTCTTTAAGTATTTTGCAAAACTTTGAATGCAATATTTCGCGTTTTCCATTTACCCTTTATTTAAAAAAAAAAATAATAAAAAAGTCTGCTGTTTTACAAGTTTTGTAGATAATTTTGTGTTTTAGCAAATTTTCTACTTTTTTCCTAAAATTTTTTTGTTGGACTTAGCAAATTTTCCATGAATTTTTCCACTATGTCTTCTTCTTCTTTTTTGGCGCTGTAACCGCCTAAGCGATTTTGGCCGAGTTCAGCAAAGCACGCCAGTCGTTTCTCCTTTGTGCCAAGTGACGCCAACTGGAAACGCCAACTGAAGCCAAGTCCTTCTCTGCCTGATCTTTCCATCGCGGTGGGGGCCTCCTTCTTCCTCTGCTCCTACCTACGGGTTAAGAGTTGAATACTTTCAGAGCTGGAGCGTCGGTGTCCATTCGAACGACA
>NW_016189287.1:0-3966 GCF_001687245.7 Rhagoletis zephyria
TGGCAGCGGCATAATGATGGCCGAAGTGCCAAAAAGCCAGTGTCATTTGTTGTATGGCTAAATGTATATATGTGTATATGTAGATATGCACAAAGAAGTTGGCAGTGTTGTCTGGGTGTATGCATTTACACATATACATATATGTATGTACGTGTGACAGCCATACATGCGTTACACATAAATTCCAGACCGTCTCTTGCCTTTGAGTGCCAAATCATTATAATTTTATATTTTTCACTTTTCCGCAGACGAGTTGATTACTCGCTCGAACATATGTACATATTTAACTAGTATTTAAACTGAGTAGGAGTGTATTATTTAAATACATTTCTCAGTAACTGGCTGCCTGTCTGGAAGAACCTGTGTGGGTAAGTAAGATTTGAAGTGTTTGGATATATGTATAATCAAATAGATGTAGAGTTTCGAACGGAAAAAGTATCCAAATAAAGCTGGTAGAAAATGCACTAAGAGTTACACATATAATTTCATAGTAGTTATTCGATTTTTTTTATTTTGATGTGAAATAAAGTTTTAACTGATTTTTCTGTTTAAGCAAAGACGTTATCCAACTTTTTTTTCTTGTGACAATTAATATGACCTTAAATCAAAAACAGTCACAACTCAAAAATTTTCAAAATTTATTTTTTCCTATAAAGCAGTACACAGACCATATTTCTAACGTCCGCCAAAATTTCTCCTTCTTCTCTATCTTATTTAACTGGAAAAACACTAATAAGACTGTTTTGGTTTTTCTTACTTCGCTTGCGTAGCAGCAACAGTTCTGGGCCTCTCCTGAACATTTGGAATTTTTTGAGTTGAGACTATAGAGTAAAGCATTTTATTATTATTTTTTTTTTTAAAGAGAGCCAGGCTTAACTAAAAGTTAAACACATTGCGAACGTAAACTTTCAGAAATGCATTCCGCCTGAGAAGTGGACTAACGGAGGCCGTGGCTGATCTTCTCTTGCTAGAATCTAGTGCAACGGATTTTTGGCGTAAACGAGCGAGATTTTGAAGAAGACTCTTTTACATGACAGCTCTGATAGACGCCGCAAGAACGTATTGCCCACTTCCACTCACCCGTCCTTTGCATCTCTTAGGCGGTGGTGATGTCTGCCTTCGCTCTTACGAGGAGTTGCCTCAAGCCAAAATCCTTACAATATTTCCTGCGATCGTTATGAAAATAGCTGTTCTCATCCGTGAATTCTTAAACGATTTCATGGAAGGGATTTTTTAGTGGCCAAGCTCTGTGTTAAGTCACATTTTTTCTTTAAATATTTTTGTGGACACGATACCATAGAGAGCCGCCAACTGAAACTAGATTCGCCCCTGTGAGTCAGAACCTTATTTAAATCGCAAGGTAAAATACTCACACCCTGCTACACGAGTACTTTCTAGTTTTGTGCTCCACATTCTACAAACAGATCTGCCATTAAAGCGCCTAGGATACATTTTCATAAATATTATTTATTTATTGCAGAAAAAAAGGGTGCCAAACGCCAAACACCCAAAAAAAACACGGTATAATATTTGTAAGAAAAGAAAAAGAAACGTAGAAAAACACTAAGCAGTTAAGAAAATTAAAGCTCAAACGCAGAGCCGCAAAAACTGTAATCACAACACAGTGCCTGGTTGGCAGGCCATTTGGTTGTATGCCAAGTCGTCAGAGACAGTCTGTCCCAACACTACTTGGCTGCTTGGCGAAGAGTTAATAAACGAAGAAAAAAGTGGTGTCAGATTGAGCCGCCCTCACGGAAGGTTGGTCAAGGGGCGGTCTGCTCCAATTTGAGCGCCATCACAAAACTCCACAGAATTTGCAAAGTTGTTTCGATTATTTTCATACAAATTGCTGCCTTTTGCTATGTGCTCGCTGCGTTTTTTCTACACATTCAATGTCAAAGCTCCCGTGATGGATTGTTTTGGCCTGCTTTATTTATTAACGCAATTTTTTTACTACACATTTTAGTTTTTTCCTGTATTTCGGCCAATGATTATTTCCCTTTTTACTGCTTTGGGTTTTTTTTACTGTTCGAGTTTCGTTTAACAAATTGTAGCCTGATTGCTCTCGATATCGCTTTGTTGGAAATATTTTTTCTCTGTATTAATTTTTTGCTTTTCACCACACTTTGATTGATAAATAAAAATCCTTTGGGCGAAAGTACTTAAAGTTTGGAAAGGATATACAAAAATTTTGCTGAATAGTTATGTTGCTGCGTTTTTTACTACCGTGTATGAGAGTTATTTGCTTCTGGTTTTACATACACATACATACATACATACATTGGGGTGGTGCAAAGTTTTTTTTCCAGCCCCTATAAAATATCGGAAAAAAAAACCCAGACGCGTATTCTTTTAATTTGAAATTGTTTAGCATCTGATGGTGCAGTCTGAGTTTTGAAGTTTCCCATTTTTTTTATGAAGAAATCAATTTTTTCGTATGATTGCTATAAAATTGTTAAAGCAAATAATTTTGACTGAATAATATGTGCTTTCAGAAGCAATTATAAAATAACAATATGATGCATATTTAGCTTTAAAAGTTTCATATCTAACTATTTTTTCATAACCGATGATCTTATCTCTTTTATAAAAAAAAATCATTTGTATAATTTCGTAGTTTCATTTTTTGAAGATTTGTGAGGCGAAATATTCTTGTTCGATCAAAATGTATTTACTCAAGCGATTTTAAATCAATTCTACGAAAATTTTATTTTTTCAATGTAAAATGCATGAAAAACTTCCAAGCCCCGAGTACAGCAATAAATTTTAAACGATTTAAAATAAAAAATACGGATTTATTTTTTCCCTTTTGCTATAATTCTGAGGGGTTGAAGCAGAACCATTCGAAAAAGTTGACTTTTGTGTGAATTTTTGTACCACCCTAGTCTACATGCTAAGTGAGAAATTCAGTCCGTTTTGAGTGTGAAATAGTTAAAGTTGTTTAACCTCGGAGTTGGCTTAAGGTTTCGAAATTTACAGGATGAAGTTATGGTTATTTACTATTTTCAGTGTTTATTAAAAACCGGTGTTTCAAAGAAATGCGCAACTGAAGAATTTTGGTTTTTATAACTACGCTGCAAAGGAGGAAAAATACTAGATCCTTGCCAGAATAGTTTACTGTACTCTCCCATACAATTACATTTTCGTTTTCAAATCTCAAGGCGATACAAGATATTTCATCAGGACTGAACTAAAGTGTTTTTTTTTTTGTTTTGCAAGGCAAAACTTCACTTTAAATTCCTATTTAGTCATTACAATTGGCTGTTTTGGGCTGAAGAATTTTTTTTTTTTTAAGAAATCAATAGCAAAGTAAGATACGTGTTATTACCAAGTCAGTAATATAAAATAAATAAATTCTGGACGAATCATAATGTAAATAAAATTTTAAAATCTGCTTCACCTCAGAAATATGTGGGTACTCCTCATTAGTGCCAAAATGTATGGATGTGTGTATGAGTAATCATGTAACGTAAACGTCAGAAACATCGCCACTTCCGCTGAAACCAGCAGCAAAGCAAAACTACAACAACAAACGCACGATCTGTTCTTCCAAAAGTTTTTCCTACAGTTTTCTTCTTACCTAAATACATACTCATACATATACATTTTCAGCTAAAGCATACTTTTTTGTTTTACGTTTTTTTTTTTCTATATGTAAGTAAATTAACTTTCTACGCATCAACAATAAAGCATGCGAGTTGTAGCGCGAGAATTTGAATAGCTTCTCGTCTTTTGTTTTTTAAAAAAAAAAAAAGGAGAAACGGAGTTTGTTGCTGTTTACGCTCCGAAATTTTGTTTGTCGCTAACGCCCTACCCTAACGTCCCTAATGGCAGTTGTTGCTGTTTGTTAGTAGAGAGTTTTCTCCTATGCAGCAAACAAATATATATGCATGCACACTTGACTGCAACAATCAGCAACCAGCAACAGCGACAGGAACAACAACTGGCGAGGCAATCATAAATAAA
>NW_016189288.1:0-3966 GCF_001687245.7 Rhagoletis zephyria
CTTTTTGATGAGCATAATATTGTGACATTATTGAATAAATTTTGCCAATGGGGTTTTGTTTTCACCTTCGATACAAGCAACCTTGTTAGGATCTGCTATAAACAAATATAAGATTGTATATATGAAGGTATATGTATATATATGTAAGTATGTAAGTATGTTTGACACGTGTTTTACCTTAGCTGTTCGCTTGTTTTACACAATCAAATTCGATATATATTTATAAGCTATCGGAATGCATTCATAATCTTGTCATTTTTGACGAGGATGTAAATTTGATTGGTTATTTGGAGATTATTACTTCCTTAACAACAGAGGCTCGATATTCATATAAAGATAAAGGTGTGCATGCAGAGTTTCGTTAGAAGTTGTAATAGATACCTTGAAAGATTTTTGGTAAAGTGTCAATATCAGTTGGCTTGTTAGGTACTTACACACTATTTTATCAGAGAGTATTATTCCTGAGCATGACAAAAACGTTTTGTTGGTATACATTAATAGGCTGAACATATCATACATACGAGGCGAATGGTTATAAAGAAACTATAAAAGTGTACATTAGGGTGTATCATGATCCATACAAAAAAAAATCGGCATTATTTTCCATCGAAATTATAAAATCTATATTTTGAGACTACTACCGCCAAAAAAAGTAGGGCACATTTGTTTTTTAAATTTTCATTTTGATGCAGAATTGCATCTAGATGCTCTACGGGCATTTCTGCATCAAAAATAAAATTTTTGCAAAATATGTCGCTCACGTTGTTTTGGCGGTTAGGGCTCGATATGGTGGATTAATTAGGTCTAAAGCCAAACTGATTTGGCGCAATCAGTTAGTTGACGATGATTTTTAGCCTTTCATATAATACATTCTTTAAGACCCTAGAGTCGATGCTTAGAAGGCTGATCTCATGGTAGATCGCGCTTGTAACAGGCTCATCTTTCTTGTAGGTTAGACAGAGCACAATTAAATTCCAATAGCCAGACGTTCTCGAATGTGCAAGCGGGTTCATTTTCACTAATGCTATCAGTGGTATTCAGCAGACAGGGACGCTGTAGATAACACAGGCCAACAAACTTTCAGATCCAAAAACTAGACCATATATTTCCTATTTTACGCTGAATTCAAATACGGTGTGAGAATTACTCCAGAATGCAAGATTTGTGAGATATTCTAACCTAACTACCACTCATTTGTGTAATCGGAAATACATTTTTTCCAATATTCGGACAAATTTCAATCTTTAAAGTGCACTTCTTTAACTTTAAAAATCTTCTTCATTTTTTCGATGCCGCTGAGATATAAAAATTTTAAAGATGCGATTTGAGCAATGCAAATTCAAAATGGCAGATTCCTTTCAGTATTCCAGAATTTTAAAAGTATTTAGGGGAACAATTTCAAATCCTAGAGTACTGGATCAAACAATTTAAGTATAAAATCTTTACAATTACATATGCACATACATGCATACGTAACTAACCCAATAAACATTGGGCTTGGTTAACAATTCGAAAATGATTGGAAAACTAAAATTTTTTTCAAGTCTCACCTTCGATAACGAATGCGGAATAGGTCAGTATTCGTTTCGAGAACTAGGCCGTTCTCCAGCAAAACGGAACCTTCGTTAAGAATGCTAAATCCTGTCTATTATCGAATTGAAATTTTAATGAGAGATTGATTTTCTTATGTTTCCCTCCGAGAATGAGCTGGGTTTCACTTTTTCTCTTCTAGTTTTAATATTTTTTTTTCCAACCCAACTCGAGTGTATTTCCAATATACTATGAACGTTAGAAAACTAAGGTTGTTTATGAGTTCGCTCCCAGCTCGATACGCATATTGGATATGAAAGGTAATTTTCGAACGTTCGTCAAAATGTTTAAAGGTTTAATTATTCTACAACACTGATATCAAAAACTGCATGTCTAAACGCAGCTATTAAACATAAAATTTACTTTTAAGCGTAATATTTAGTTGTAGTGAAAAACAGAGTAGCAGTTGTTCACGAATTTCACTTTCCGAAAATAAAATAAAATTTTCCGTTTTTATTGTGGTTGTTGTAGTTGAAGCGGTCTTAATTTCCGTTATTGAAGAACTTCAGTAAGACAATAAAACGGAACATAAACATCGGGTTCTCTCGTTCTCCAGAAAGTGCACATATATCTGCATGTAGTTATATACATACATATCTATGCATGTATATACATGTTTGTATGAGTAATAATGTTGCTGGGAAAATGTGGCTACTTGTTCAATATACTTAATTCTTGATGTTTGTAGCAATTTTAATTGTGGCACTAAAAATTTACGATTACCCAGCAGGAAAATTCGTAAATATTAGTAAAGACGTAAGCAAAAAAAGTACAAATAGAAAATTAAGTTATGAAACAAGGTTGTGTTTCTAATTCGAAGTCGATTACAAGTGAAAACTGTTTTTTAAAACTTTGCTGAAATTTGGTAAAAGTACGTATGTATTTAAAACATGTTTTATTCA
This sequence comes from Rhagoletis zephyria, assembly GCF_001687245.7. Taxonomy (NCBI): domain Eukaryota; kingdom Metazoa; phylum Arthropoda; class Insecta; order Diptera; family Tephritidae; genus Rhagoletis; species Rhagoletis zephyria. Next base: position 2,493 of record NW_016189288.1, read on the forward strand.
ATGGTCATGTTAGGCTGGCATGTATACCTCAAGGTGTGGAATAAAAACTGATACACTCTCCCACTTCCAGTTTGAAAGATCATAAGGTATAGCAGCTTTGTTTGGGTGCTATATTTCAAGAAACAACTTTGAACACAACTTTTAGGTAATTCACCCATGCAGAGTCAATCAGGAAGAAGAAAAACCCAAACCTCGGAAAGCCAGTCATATCTGGTATACCGACGACTTCAAGATCGAGAAAGCTCTTGCTAACCATTATGGAGAACCGCAATATGAGACAGACAGCCTTATCATGAATTTTCAATATATGGCGTTTTCGTTTCTACCGAAAATATTAAGAAGAGGGCAATGAGAAAGTGACATATTTTGTAGAAACGAATACGCCATTAATTTTAAAGGGCAATTTTTTTTGTGGTTAAAGTTATTCTTTCTTTTTTAATTCAATTTTCTCTTAGTTTTTAGATTTTATTGTTTTAAGAAAAATATACATATATTTTTTATTCATTTAATTTTTAAGGTCTAAATTTTTTATGGTTTTTATGGTTTTAACTACAAAATTTATTTTTCTTTAAATTTTTGGATTATCTTTATTAAATTTTTTCTTAATTGTTTTAATTTAGTTTTTAGACTTTATTGTTTTAAAAAGAAAAGTATTTTACTGAGTTGCATTTAATTTTAAAAAACCTTTATTTTTTCCTTTTTCTTTATTCAATTATTTATATTTTTTTCTTTTAATTTTTGGTTTTATTGTTTTCAGAAGAAAAATATTTTTTTATTGATTTATTTTTAAAGAGAAATTTTTTTTTGTGTTTAAATTTTTTCTTTCCTTTTTTTTAATTTAATTTTTCTTTAGCTTTTAGATTTTATTGTTTTAGGAAAAATATATATTTGTAATTCATTTAATTTTTAAGGGCTAAATTTCTTTTTCTTTTGATTTAACTAATTCATTTTTCTTTTCATTGCTAGATTTTATTATTTAAAAAAATATTTTTTTATTTCAATTTAATTTTTAGGAACTCACTTTATTTCTTTTAATTAATCATTTTTTTTTTAATTTATAGATTTTATTGTTTAAAAAGGAAGTCCAATATTTAATTTTGTTAAATTTTTATAATGTTATGTTTTATTTAATTTTCTTTTAATTTTTCGTTTTTATTGTTTTAAGAAGAAAAATATATATTTGTTTGTAATTTCATTTGATTTTTAGTAATCATATTGATAAAGGACAAACAGACAGAATGAGGTTACAAATTAGTTGCCAGAATTCCCAATTGTCTTACGGAACTTTTTGTAAATTTCTAAAAGTACCAGTCATGTATTTCATTCTTATAGTACTTCTTCTACTTCGTGAGTTTCTTACTGGGAACAGCCATACACACACACAAAGGTCAGAAGCGCATAATAAACCAAGAAATGACATAAAACCATCAAAACATGTGTATTATTCTACAGAAAAATATGTGTAAGAATAGTT
>NW_016189289.1:0-3644 GCF_001687245.7 Rhagoletis zephyria
AAATTTTTTAATTAATCTACACTTTTGATACCCAATACCCCAGTGTGCGGCGTCACCGTATGGTAGCCGGCGTTACACAAGACTTTGTCCAGAAGCAAGATGGAAGGGGTACAGAGGTCGGCTTCCTTGCTAGTCACGGAAGCTCTACCTCTACCTACACTCACCAAATCTCTGGAAGTAATGTTAAATCTTCCACCGCACAATTTGAATTGAAAATTAGCAAGTTAAGTCCGATTTGTGAGTTTGTATATGTTTAGATACATTTTTTTAATGCAAAGTGCGGAGAAAGTAGCAATTTAAATTTTGGTGAACATATGTTTCATAAGATTCCACATTTTTTTTTTATGTTTTTTTCGTTTTGAGGGTGTACAATTGTTTTCAATTAGCTTTTATTATGTAACATTTATTAACTACCACAGGATAAACGATTTTCTTCAAAATTACTACTAATTTTGCACTTTGCACTAAAAAATTTAATACAAGGAAAAAAAGGAACAGTCTTCTTGGTCTGCGGGCTGTATCGGAGATACAGACGCTAATTTTAAACGTAGAATACGTAGTATAGTTAAGAGCATATCCAAGTCAAAAACGAAAGCATACACTAAGAAAAAAATATCGATAACAAAAGTGATAAAAATATCGATAGCAAAATCGATAGAAACATCGATAAAAAAAATCTATAACTTAATCGATTACAAAATCTATAAAAAAATCGATAACAAAATCGATAAAAATATCGGTAACAATATCGATAGCAAAATCGATAAAAATATTGGTAATAAAACCGATATAAATATCGATAACAAAAGTGATAATAATATCGGTAGCAAAATCGTTAACCCAATCAATAAAAATATCGATAACAAAACCGATAAAAATATCGATGACAAAATCGATTAAAATTTCGACAACAAAATCTATAAAAATATCGATAACAAAATCGATAGCAAAATCGATAACAAAACTGATAATAATATCGATAACAAAATCGATAATAAATTTGATAAAAAAGTGGATTACAAAATCGACAACAAAATCAATAAGAATATCGATAAAAATGTCGATCACTATATCGATAAGTTCCGAAAATATCGATACCAAAATCAATAACAATATCGATAAAAATTTCAATATCAAAATCGATAAAAATATCGATCACAAAGCCGACAAAATATCGATTATTATATCGATAAGTCCCGAGAATCCCGAAAATCTTTGAAATCCCGAAATAGCTTCCAGATTGAGTGTCTGTGCCTCTATCTATATCCTTTTCTTTTCCTTTATTTTAATCTTTCTTCCGCTATCTTCATATATACTTTTATCGGTATCCCCATCCTCATCTTTTTCTTTATATTTATATTTGTTTTTTTTTACGTTTATCATATTCTTCATATACATATTCCCCTTCACCTTTGCCCTTATATNGAAATCCCGAAATAGCTTCCAGATTGAGTGTCTGTGCCTCTATCTATATCCTTTTCTTTTCCTTTATTTTAATCTTTCTTCCGCTATCTTCATATATACTTTTATCGGTATCCCCATCCTCATCTTTTTCTTTATATTTATATTTGTTTTTTTTTACGTTTATCATATTCTTCATATACATATTCCCCTTCACCTTTGCCCTTATATGAGTAAATTGTTTAAATTTACCTTGGTTTTAATTTTTGCCTTTATCTCTACGCAACTTTGTTTTTGTTTTTATTTTTACTTTTGCCTTTATCCTTTTCTTTATCTATGTACGTACTCACCTTTACTTTTATTCTTGGATTGGTCTTTTTCTAAGTGTTGTTTCACTTGAAAAAGTTTTCGCCTATTAGCATACATGTGTTCATACATATATGCACATATGTACAAATATGTATAATATGTATAGACGTTCAAAGATTACTAAAAGATAGAAACAAATCCACATTAACTGCAATCAACATATCGCACACCGTCTTCAAAAGGGTCCCAACTCAAAATAATACGTTCGTCAGAAAATGCGAAAAACTATTTCGTAGCACATGCTAATCATATGGGCAAAGGCGACTTTACCTTAGGTTTTTTTAACAAATTATAACAAAAATTTGCTCCAGCTTTTGCTGAAAGGTAAATAAAAGCTCTGCGTACATTTTAAGCGCTTAATCTCAAAAATGCCAAATTTTGAGTTGTGACTCTTTTGAAGACGGTGTGCGATGTGTACAATGTATGTATTTACATAGGTACATACGCGCGATTAGGTTATAAATATTGTGCCATCTGTTTATAAAAAACTGAAATATGTACTTACGCACACATACATACTTTTTGTCTCCTTCCCTCACTTCCAACGCATGCACGTGTTTGCAAAACGATGACGAAGTGATTTTGTATGGGAAATAATTTATGCCCATACATTTGAATCAAATAAATATCCTTAGAAGATATCAACCAATACTGCCCATATACCAAACGAAAGGAAAACTCTTGAATTTTTGATTAAAGAAAATAAAAACCAAATCATTTGAGCGGTTTTCGAGCATTTTGGTAATACAAAAATTTTCCAACAATTTTTTGCCTTAAAATGCTCAATATTTGTTGGATTTATATAAAATCTGTACACGATAATATTTCTATTGCTCCAAAGAATCCATATCCCGAAAATGAGAGTTATATCTGCAAATCATAAGCTGCTGGAGCACTTCAAAGGCTCAAAATTGACCCCGAAACAAGGCAATGTTTACCATTTTTTTTACGACAGAAACCGAAATGGTTACTTACATAAATATATCTGTCGAAAGGTTGGAATTTTGTCTTTGTAACGGCATACTATTCTTTGAAATCTCTTCATTAGTTCTCGTGCAATAAGCGTTTTCGTGAAGCTCTAAAAATTACAAACACAACATTTCAGCATAGCCTCCACATCGGAACGTAAGACGTATTCTACGTCAAAAATCAAAAGTCAGCCTCAACTGGTCTCTTCAAAGCTTTCATTAGAAAAAATAAGTTCGCCTGGGCCACACTGGAGAAGTGACACTTACGTTACATACCTACCTATTTTGTCTCAATATATGTATATACAACTACTTTTGCTTAGTTATATTTTTTGTCTTTTTTCTATGTATGTAGATCCCTACTTCTACCCCTGTTCGTTCTAATTACATTTATGTTATTACTAGCAGACCCGGCGAACTTCGTCCCGCCCAAAATTTTTATATATTTTATTGAAACTTTTTGGTCCAACATTTTCACCAACAATTCACGTTTACGATTTTCATTGGCACATTTGTCTGCTAAGATTAAGGTTTGGTGGTCATTTGCCGCTTTAAATAACCTAAGGAAAGTGTTATATCCGTTCAGAAGTTCTTGAAATTCTCCAGTTGTGCGGAATTTCATAGCACAGTTATTCGCAAAGCGAAATAAATTTTTTCCTCTTCACTCCCTGGCGGCAACAATGATCCGGTTCTATAGTGAATGTCCTAGAAGTTTTACAGTATACTAGGTGGCAATTTCAAAATGAGTGCGAATCATTGCTCTACAGAAATGCAATATACATATACTTATTTTAGACGAAATACCTTAAAAGTTTGAACGTATAATAATAATGGAAAATCACATCCATTGGGCCAATTAGGAGCGTTCGATATACTCAATGGTGCAACAGGTCGATTTAAACTGAC
>NW_016189289.1:3795-3965 GCF_001687245.7 Rhagoletis zephyria
ATTAAATTGTGAAACTAAACCATCCAGAGACCCACTCAAATACACAAAAAGTTTCGTTAAAATCCGTACAACCATCTAGGAGGATTTCACTCACCAACACACCTACAGAAGAATAAAAAATTTCATTCAAATATAGCTAAAGGTCGGTACGTTTGTAGGCCTCACACCCC
>NW_016189290.1:0-3964 GCF_001687245.7 Rhagoletis zephyria
TTCCCAAACATCCAAACATACTAACTTTCACATTTATAATATTAGTAAGTATATGTATAGATATTAAAATTAATATGTTTAAGAAAGTGGAGAATTTTGTTTACTAGGGAACCAGACATATCACCGATAGAAATATCAGCATGGAAAACCTGCGCAGAATCATTCTTGCCAACAAGTGCTACTTTGGACCGAGTAGGCAATTTGGGAGTAAAGTCCTTTCTCGACGTCACTCATCATGCCCGAGCTGTTATATGGCGCAGAAGCTTAGACAATGACAATATTCGATGCGGCGGTTCTTAGAGTATTCGAGAGAAAGATCTTACGGAAGATTTACAGGCTTCTACGCGTGGGCGACGGGGATTACCGTAGACGATAGAACGATGTGTTGTATGAGATTTACAACGAAATGTACATAGTGGCTTAGATATGTCGTTCCAATAGGAACCGAAATTCCAGGTGTGAAAGAATTCAACTCGCAATCCGCTGGTGGCAGCAGAGGAATAGGGAGCCCCCACTGCAATGGAGAGACCAAGTTGGCACAGAGAGAAATGAGTGGCGTTCTTTGTCGAGCTCGGCCAAAATGGCTTAGGCGGTTACAAAGCCAAAGTAGGAAATAATATATCAGATGGATTCTGGCAACGGTTCGGTCAAAAAATTACATTACCTTAGCTATCGTTTCGTCTGGAATTGCTGCGACATTATTACCAGGTGGAAGCATTGCCAATTTAGCTCTTGCGCTGCCATTGAACATATAAATCATGGAAACTCCCACGTACAATATTTCCAGAGCATCCGGTATGTTAAAAGTATTACAAAAATTTAAACTCATTGCTTGGGATCTTGATCGATTGTTGCGAGATTCGCGTGGAAACGTTCAACCATTCCGGAATGCATTGATATTGCTCGCAGGAGATTTTACGCAAACATTACCTGTAGTTTCTCGATTAACACTAGCGGACGAGATAGATGCTTGCCTGAAATAGTCAACATTGCGGCAAGACGAACATACATACATACACTGCTGCCGAAGTATTCTCGCGACAATTTCTAGGCATTGGGAACGGAAAACTGCTAGTCGTTGAGAGATTAAGATGAATTTTGTGGCCTGCTAGTTTTTATAACTTAGAAACATCGAAAGGAGAACTGATCGAAAGAATGTTTCTTTATTAAGAAAATTAATTAAAGGAATCACGATTGGCTAAGTGAACGGGCTATTCATGCTGGGAAGAATAAGGATGCCTATCAACTAAATAATAGTGGTATTGACAACAGTCNAGGCTAAGTGAACGGGCTATTCTTGCTGCGAAGAATAAGGAGGCCTATCAACTAAATAATAGTGGTATTGACAACAGTCGTTGCTTGAACTGATCTGCTCTTTTACCAGACTACCAGACCACTTGCTCACTACGACCCCACATACGGAAATTGAAAATAGGTGTGACAATTATCGTGTTGCGGAATATTAATAAGCCAAAACTTTGCAACGGCACGTGACTCGCATTTAAGATATTGATGAAAAAAGTATTGTAAGTAAAAATTTTAACGTGGCCTTTCAATGGTGAAGAATTCCCATGATTCCGACCGATACACCATTTCAATTTAAAAGATTGCAATTCCCAATTCGATTGACATTCGGAATCACAATCAATAATGCTCCAAGTCGAACTTTGGAGAAGTATGGTTTAGATTTAGATGCAGATATCCTTGATATCTATGCAGAGAATGGAAAAACAACAAATATTGTGTGCACACAAGTACTTATTACATAACCATACACATATGAAACGTATGCTTTGTTTCGTTAATAATTTATCGTCTATATAACAGGAATATGGCACAGCAAAGCGTGACTGGGTACAGCTAGTACATATGTACATAAATCTGTATATTAGACTACATCACAAAAAAAAAGTTGCAGTTTTTCCGCCGGGATTACAAAATTTATTATATTTCAAGAGGTCCACCAAAATATTTCGGAAAAATATTAAGGTTTACGTGAGCTAGACCGATTTGAAAATACCTCCAAAAATGTAGTTTTTAATGAATAANGTTTACGTAAGCTAGACCGATTTGAAAATACCTCCAAAAATGTAGTTTTTAATGAATAAAAATAGTTCCTTAAAGAACTTTTTGAAAAAAATCCCCTCATACGACAAAACAGATTAAGCTTAAAAAATCTGCATAAANTATATAACAGGAATATGGCACAGCAAAGCGTGACTGGGTACAGCTAGTACATATGTACATAAATCTGTATATTAGACTACATCACAAAAAAAAAGTTGCAGTTTTTCCGCCGGGATTACAAAATTTATTATATTTCAAGAGGTCCACCAAAATATTTCGGAAAAATATTAAGGTTTACGTGAGCTAGACCGATTTGAAAATACCTCCAAAAATGTAGTTTTTAATGAATAAAAATAGTTCCTTAAAGAACTTTTTGAAAAAAATCCCCTCATACGACAAAACAGATTAAGCTTAAAAAATCTGCATAAAAATATTTAAAAATCTTTTCAACAGAATCGTAATAATGAGATTTTTGATGCTGTTTTTTTAACTTTTTCAAAGATTTGTTTACCGAAAACTTGAATAACTGGACAAAAACTATTCCGATTTAGATTTATGAGGTATCAGTAGTGTTGCGCTCCCGCTTACCGTACAATGAAACTCCTTTAAAACGCCGGGTTACAGCTCCGGTTCCAACTGGGGCTCCGCTATGCACATGTATGTGTAGCAGCGCTACACATGGAGTTACAACACTCCGAGTTTCCACAGTAAAGAATTGGTTTAAATTTATAATAAAAATAGTGTACACACGCGAGTACTACTTTCGATTTCAAAAATAAAAATACTTGTTTTAATTTTTACAAACGTTAATTATTTAAAACTTTATTAAATTTTATTGAACTTATTGACCGGTCAGGTTGAAAGGCGAGTATCGAGTGAAAAATGGCTTCTTGGAAGCCGAGCTACGATAAACCTTCTAGAACGAATGTGGATCGTAAGCTCGGCAGTGTTGACAACACACGCGATGTAATTTTATTGTTTTGGGCAACATAAGTGTTGCCATGTAAGATGTTACCACATCGCGTGTAGTGCATTACACCAACCGCCTATGGGAAAAGAAGTTTTACAAGGTGATCAGACTTGTAAAATCTTCTTTCCACATAGTATGTCAATTTGCTTTGGAGGAACGAAAATGTTATATTAATTTTCTTTCCCCCTTTTATTCGTTCGTCCATAGGAATTTGGAAAGGCATACTCCATAACGTGCTAACTAAATATACATTATATAAAATTACTTAATGGTAATTAGTATTAGGCTAAACTAATTTGAATTGGAAAAAAATTAAATTAGTCTTATATTGAATATTTTTTTTGTTTTCAGAAATATTTAACTATACATTTTAAAGTTTAATTTGAAAGTATTTTATAGTACAATATTTGTTCATTAAAAACTCTGTAGTCTTAAGTAACATTTCCTTTTGTAGTTTAAAGTATTTTAATTTAGTTATTACAATTTTATTTCTTATAAATAAACGAAAGTACATTTAAAGCACTTTTCTCTAGTATTTATAATATTGCGTTTATATAAATGAAGGGATTGTGTTCATTTGGTGAATAATTTCTATTTAGTGAATATTTCATTTTACACATTTTGTTGTTTGTTTGCTTGACTTGAGAAATTCATATACATGTTGTTGTTGAAATAATAATAGGTTGAGATGAAAGTTTCAACTAACTTTTTGAACTCTATTTTTGTGGATTGTTTTTACTTTATCTTTTTCTTTATCGAAAATGGTAATATTAACACCATCTACTTTAGTTACAACGTGAGGACCCTGATATATATTTTCATGTTTAATTCGGGGTTCTTTTTGTACTAGAACGAGATCGTTTTCTTTNTATTATAAATGGGATAAATTTTTTCGTTTTTCAATTCTTGCGGTAAAGTCGGTGTTTT
>NW_016189291.1:0-3964 GCF_001687245.7 Rhagoletis zephyria
AAAATTTTAACTATTAATGATTTTCAAATGCTTTCAGGTCAACTGAACGGATGGAAATGCTGAGATTGCGCCACGGAGGGCATTTAATTCTGTCGGCAAAAATTTAATTTTTAGCGTTTAAATAATTTGGTTGGAAGTTTTTAAAAACATCGTGTCGAGATGTGTGTGAAGATTTGTGGATTGGGTTAAAAAATGGGTAAACAAAAAATTACCCGTGCGTGTCAGATGTTTACAGAAACGTTAAGTGAGGCCGAATGTAGCTCAAAAGCTTGCGCTCGTTAGATTTTCATATAGACGGTTCATCTGGATGCCGTGGTTATGCTGTTTAATAGACTGAGGATTATGTGGAGGAATATTCTTCAAATGACGGTTTAACCCTCTCAGTACAAAAAATCAGCCGCTGGAACTAAAGATCTGAAAATTTGTTTGCCGGCAAATTTTGGGTTATTGATTTCTAAAATACAATAAAAAATTTTATAAAAACTTAGTTTTACCGCTATTCAGCGTCCATTGTATTGGACAGTGAGTGGTACTCGTGATTTGTAAACAGGGAAGTTATACCAATAATTTTCTTTTTATCCTTTTGCGAAATATATTTCAAAACAGAATATAACATTAAAATTTTTTTCTGATCTCCATTCCTCCGAAAAATAGTTAATTTGTTCATTTAGGTTTACACTGCAAAATATCGATTTTTGTGACACTTTTAACTTTTGTGAAAAAAACACGGTCAATTGCATTCCGAAAATGCAGTAAAAGAATTGCGGTAAATAAGAATGTACTTTTCTCAAAACAACTCTTATTTAAAAACAAAAGCTCTTATTTAAGAAAAAAAGAGAGCTTTAAGTACAAAAAAAGTTTGTCCCGGGATTAGTTCTGGGATTTAGATATGCATTACTTTTAAACAACTTAAATGGAAAAAAATGCTTCTATATTGTTTGAGAACCTCTCATACCATAAAATCAATAATAAATAAATGGGTTTGAAACCTACTTTTTTATTTAAAGTGGCGCTTTTATTTTTTCTCTCTGACATTATGATTACTCGGGTAGGCGGATATCTTTATCACTAAGCGGTTATCGTTATCCGGATACTTAATAGCGGCTTATATGTACCAGATTCCACGGTGGTGTGTTATCTTTCTGCGCGTATCAGGGTAGAGGTAGATTTCATCTGTGTACTTGGGTAGCGGGATTTTATTGCTGGTCCGGGAAGCCCATACCATTGCTCGAAATGGCCCTAGAATAAAAATTAAAGCTTTCCCAATGATTTTAAAATTAGTCGAGTCGTATTTTCCCATCCTGGGAGCAGTGACAAGTGTATAGAATATCATAAATTTTCGCGAAAAGCCGTAACTCTACATAACTCATCGAATTTTCTACCATCTACCTGAAGATTTACTCGACACAGCTGATTAACCACTTAATGGGCAATACTTAATTGATTTCAATTATTGAATTAGGTCATACAAACCCGAGTTCAATTATACAAACCACTTGCGTGCAACAAAACGACGAAAAAAAAAACACTCCATTAAAATGCTATTTAAACAGCCGAAATGATTTGCCAGAGAATCGTAAAAAAGTGCAGTATTGCAACATAGCCAATCTAGTTAATTTGCATGGCGATCAACAGCTGTTGTAAAAGCACTTAAACGTACAAAAAACAAAGCCAAAGCTATCAGCAACCACGCGAGCAATGTAAGAGTATCGGCAATTGCTTTGATTTATGACAGTCATTACAAATTGTAGCTCGAAGAAAATAGCTGAGAGATAAAAAACGCACACAAACAGAAACACATTTACCAATGGCCGCACGCTGATGCACGTACGTATGTACATAAGTGAAGTTACATGCATCAAACATTTTGCACGTATTTGAACTAAATATTTCCTTAGCTGAAATATGGACTAAGTGAGAGAGCACTCGAATATACGCGAAAAATTTTACAATTTTTAAAAAATGAAATTAAAAAAAAACTAACTGTAAAGCAATAAAAACTTTTTTTTTTAATTAAAAAGTTGTCTTATCAGTATCAGCGGTGCCAATAAGCAATGTAGTTAAACATTTGAAGCACACACACACACACACACATATATATATATAAGAAAGAGTACTGCAATGTTTGCCTGCGAGTAGATAAAATAAAACTTGTCACTGGCGGCCAAATAGTCAAAGCCACGACTACCAGGTACCTGTACCAACCAACACTACGCCAGTTGATGGCTAGCTAGTTCTGCGTGGCTTACTAGTTGGCTGGTTGATTTTCTGCTAATACATATAGAAGCATAAAATCGACGTGCATAAAAAATCGCTTACAGGAAATATGTTTGTGTTGGCAGGGCATGTAGTAACAGCATCATTCCATATGATCGCCGCTAGATCGCAGCTCAATCGTAAGCTCGTCCATTCGTTATTTTTGGATTATTTCGGCGGCATAGCCATTAAGAGTAAACACGACGAGATAAACCCCACAGTGCAAGCCGGTAGTCCTTATGCCTAACAAGGAGAAGGGATGGCTAACTGGTGGCGCCTAACAGGGTTGTGGTAGAAAGCTATTTTGAAGAAACAAGGCTCCGCAAGTGGCTAATCTCAGCTACCAAAAGCTTTTCAGGGGTCAGACAAAAGTGAGACCGAAGTTGAGGCCTTTCTTGGCATGTAGTTGCCTGCGATATCGCTATGGCCTGGCACCCCAATATTGTTGATAGCGAAGTGATCGAATGCAATCCGAAGAGATGTCGGTTTGGGCCGGAACAAAATCAGTAGAGTAGAAAATAGAACCCACACTATTTGGCTTAGCCGAATAACGTATTTTGTGCAGTGCCGTCTGCTTAGTGCAGGCAGAAAACTAGATGGACCTTCTGAGATTGAAGGCAACACGAGTTTTGCCCACTTGCAGCTCATCGATGTCTCCCAGTCATTGCTGAGTGAACTATTCAACCAGTTTCTGAGCCGAGTCCTTCTCCACCTGGTCTTTCCCGCGCAGTGGAGGCCTCCCTCTCGCTTTAGTTCAGTTCATCACAAAATTAGAAGTTTTCCAGACTCTGCCAACAACCTATAAAGTTCCTTTTTCCACCAGGGAACAAGCGTACGGCTAAGAGGTGGACGATACGTACAAGCCAAGTCGTTCCAACTAATCTACTAGAGTGTTTATTGACCAGTTTAGCTTTTCATCGCTGGGTAGAAGCAAAATTGCCCTGGTTATCGTTTGTGTTGTAGCATTTGGTGTTGTTGTTGTTGTTGTTATTATCATTATTTCACATTCAAATATACGTTAAGCACGTTATTATGCAATTGTGCACTATTTTTTCCCACAAAAATTTTACTTTTTTGCCCCTTTTGCTCAAAACTAAAGCGCTTGCCTTGCTGTCACTCTTTGTTGTTGCTGTTGTTGCAGTGCAGTTGCTGATTTTTGTCTTTTCCACTTTAGTGTAAACTACGCTCAACTTATAACTGGTGGTTTACTGCACGTCGCAAAAGACGTAATGTTGTTGCACTGAGCTTTTATTGTTGCTGTTGTTGTTTTAGTTGTTGTTGTTGTTGCTTGCGATCGTTAGCGGCGTCGGCGAGAATGCTCCAATTTCAATTTGGCCAAAATGCAAAATTTTCACGTTGTACAAGGCACTTCAGTTACAAATGTACATATGTGTGTGTGTGTGTGCTCGCGCTTTAACTTTCTTCAAGTCTCTTGTTGCTTGCCACAAATGTGCCTCATAGCCGCCATACTATCAGCTCGTTCCACCAAATTCAACACAGCTGTTCCCGTCGCGAGGTTTCCACTTTGGCAGCATCCAAGCAAATGCTCCTTTCTTTCCTCATACCTCATTCGAGGACGGACTGCACTTCAGCAGCAGAAACAAGTTTGTCGCCGTCCATTTATTGGTGATTGGTGGTCGCCCGGCATCTCCTGCCGAACCTCCGCACCAGCAAGTTGCGCTCCGGCTGGATATTTTGCACTACATTT
>NW_016189292.1:0-3963 GCF_001687245.7 Rhagoletis zephyria
CGCTAAACTACGGTTTTAGGTTTTCTCTCTGACGTCAGGATTTTTTTTAATTAAGGACTTTGTAATTTCAAAGATATGATTTATTCCAAAAACTATTTAAAAAATTCAGTGCAATGTAGAATAACAACATGGGTACCAAACGAAAGAAGAAATTTCTTTGGAATTAAAAAAACATTCAAGTTTTTTGGATTCACAAGCAGTTGACCCCAGGTTTTCTTGTGTTTGCGAAACAAACTTCAAAGAGTTCCATTTTAATTAACGGCCACTCCAATGTATAAGCGTGTAGATATGTATAAACCTAATGAATATTCAAAAGTTACTCATACGACATGACAACCAAAAACATACATATCGTGCACATACCAATGTATAAGTGTAGGTAAATGTATACGTTGCAGCATACAAGCATATGCAATACATATGTAAGTATGTATATAATTTCTAAGGCTTCCAGACCTTCAAGACTTAAATAAAAATGCCAAACGAGTTTGACATTTTCCTTTCCATCATATATGTACCTACTTATGAAAATTCCAATTAAACCACATGCAGACTTTTCTAATTGTTCTAACCACTGGGGTTTCACTCGTTCGCCTTTGAAGTGTTTCGCTCACTCATTTACAAACAAAGCCAGCAATTTGTTTGCTTAAGAGAAAATCGTTAAATTTTGTGTGCCATATTGCATTCCTTTACCTTCTGCTTTGGTAAATAAATATTATTTAAATGCATTTACTTTGTGAATTTATTTACTATATATTTATTTATACATTTACTTTTATTTACTCGAATGTTGACACTTTTAATGGTTACTGAGAGCACAGGCAAGACATTGCTACCCCACATTTACAACTTCACTTGTCGGTTTTTGCAAAAAAAATGAAAACAAGAAATAGTACGTAAGGCACTCTTATAAATGAGTGCTGCTGAAATGGAATGAATGCATTACGAGAATGTTTCGTATTACAGAATTGCATAATAATTCAAATGGAATATTTTAAACATTTTATTTTGAGTTTTTTTTTTTACTTCATTTTATTTCATTTTAAAACATTTACTCTATCTTCTCCTTAGTTAAGTTGTTATTCGTTAGTTTTGTTTTTCTTCTTGGCTCTGTTATGAAAAATAAATAGTGCAAAAACAAANGTGTATCTGAAAGCAGCCTGTCATGTGACATTTATTGCAATGACACACGGTTGGTTGCCCATTACCTACTGTCAATGGAGCACATATAGATATGTGTGTGTGTATGTAAATATGTAGTTGTGTGACGTGCGTATGTTTGCATAAAATATATAGCTACTAAAGGGTAATGATGCCAAATTGCTACTCTGCTGCAGATGCAACACAGCAAAGGCATGTGCAACCATGCGCTGCATATGCAATTTTTGGACATTTACAAAATTTTAACTTTAATTTAAAGGGTAGAAGGAAAATGTGTGGCATATTTATAGGAACACTTAACAATTTTTGTTGATCACACTTTTATGAGAAAAGCAAAAACACTAGGTCAGCGTCGATCCGAAACCCGATAATGTTTAATTTATAAAGTCAAAATTCGGAAGCTAATTTGAGTATAGGTCTTTTTCAGAGGTTTTCGAAAGGTCGCTTTTATTTTGGATTGGGCAGAGCACACTTAAGTTCCAGTCGACGGGCATGCGTTTATCGATCCATATTATACATGCAAGCTCCTTATCAACGCCTCTCCACCGTACTTGAATAGCTTGGCTGTCAGGTCGTCAGCTTCAGCAGTTTTGTTGGTTTTCAGTCGTTTCGCTATTCTTACCTCGTCATATTCAGGCGGTGAAACCTCGACTCCATCGTCATCGACTGAGGGATTGGATTCGTTTTCCAAGCAGGTTTGAGAGCTGATCCCATTCAGTAGAGTGGAGTGCGTTTTTCCTGTCGGCCACCATTTCAAGTTCTTCGCACTCACGTCTCGCTTTCCTCCTCCGCTCCCTATAATGTTAACGGTCCGATGCTTTGCCAGTCTTCTTCACTGGACGGGGATTTTAAGTGCCGGATCCCGACCCAGCACACAAGCCATTGCTGGGAGCAATCTTATTGCAACTATTCGGTAGTAATTCTAGAATACCAAAGATTTTGACGGGTGAGCGAATAGCTAAGTCTGCAATATTCTTTACGAATTTCCGTGGTAATTCTTAAGTAAATTGAGTGAAGAAGGCCTTATTTCAGAGTTCGGTTGAAGAACTCCCGATCTCATAATTTAATTCAAAAACGCAATATCTCAGCAGTGGCTTTGAAAATGCTCTATCTCAACCTAAATTCATTAAATCGGCGGCTAAGATAGAGCTTTCTTCAACCATTTGCTGAGATAAGGCGTTCTTTAATCAAATTCTGAGATAGACGATAATTCTTAATACTCAAATGCTGCGGTATTTATTAGATTTTGAAATATTAAATAGTTCAGGGAAAAAATAATAATGTTTAAGATATTTTGAAACTTAACCAAAATGTTTCCCGACTTTTTAGGAATTTTTTAGACATTTCGAAATTTTTAAATTTTTGTTTTTTGAAGTTTTTACGAATTTTTGGAATTATTCGTCTTTTATTTTTCGGCTTTTTGAGAGATTTTTTGAGATTTTCCGAATTTATTTCGTGATTGTTTCGGTATTTTCTGGATTGTTTTTGGAATTGAGACATTTTCCGGAATTCATCGTTTTTTTTATTTTTCGGGTGCTTTTGAGATCCTTTCGGGACTTTTGTGATCTTTTGAACTCATTTCGGGATTTTTTCGGTATTTTCTGGATTCTTGCGGTATTTTTAAAGAAGCTTTATAATTTTTTAAGGATTTCTCTGATTGTCTTCTTGAGGCTCTACTGAGATTTTCCGCGATTGTTCGGGAGTTTTAGAAATTATTTCGATCTTTTCAGGGTTACTTGGAATTCTTTCGGAATTTTCGGAGATTCTAGGTATTACTCGAGTGTATAGTATTTAGTGAAGCCGTAGGTACTAAGTACATATACATGCAGTCCCAGGCTTTCCGCGAATCCGTTTCCACTGCAAAGCAATCTCGATATTGCTCTCAGGTTATAAAAAAATTCGAAAAAGATTTTGTGTGCATGCATTAATGTAATGTAATAAATACATACATAAATAGTACAAATATTGATGATCGTTGTTGACCTCTGACGACCAAATTTACTTAGTTGCATTACTTATTTTTATTCAATTCCAAGCTTCCGAAACTTTTGCCTTTAATAATATTTAGGTGAACTTTTGAACTATGAAATATGCATGTTAAAGCAGTTACTATGTATGGGTATTTATAAGTACTCCTCTGTTTGAGTGTCAGCTAGTTGAAAGTGTTACATTTTAGTTCCAGCTACGTAACTACAACTCATATGAACTTGTAAGACATTGTGGCATATCTGAAACTACAAACGTAGAGCATGCATATCTACATATACATTAGTATATGTTTGTACGTAGATATGTTTGCATAGTTACCTTTTCTATATTAGTATGTAAAGTGTCTTGAAGCACATAAATTTCATGTAACATTTTAACAAATTATACTTGCAAAGTTGCCACAACTCCGCACTACAGTCACTAACTAACTAACACACACACACACACCCACACACAAAAGAAGGGACGACTTTGTAAGCGATATATGTACTCGTTGTGCTAGTGTAGCAATTGCAGCATGGCAAAACTAAAATGTCAACTACCAGTAAGATGAAAAGACAACTAGAAGCCATGCAGTAAGAAACTATTTTACTGTAGACTGTATAGCATTCTTAAGATACCCAAAAATTGTCTACATAGAGGTTGAAGCATGTGCATTCACAAAAATCCCCCAATGACGTAGGTGTACATGTACACATGTATGTATGTATGCTCGGATATTTGTATTCCACGATATTTCTTTTGCACAAAAGAAAGTGAGAGATTGCACATACAACGATAGTATGTACATTTAAGGTAAAATAAGTATTTTTA
>NW_016189293.1:0-2019 GCF_001687245.7 Rhagoletis zephyria
CAAAAAGTAAGGTTTTTTAATTTATTTTTTTGGCAGAGAAAAAGATAAGGAAAATATTGATTTACTGTGAAAAAGTGGTAAAATGAAATAGTGGTGGTAAATAAAGTAGGTTTTTCGTTAAATGATGCTAAAAGTTTTTACTGTTTTTTGTCAGTTTTAGTTGTTGTGAATACTTTTAAATGTAAAAATTATTTTTAAAATGAATTTTTTTAAACAAAATTTTATAAATAGAACAAAAGTTCACAAGAATATTCAATTAAAAAGTAAAAAAAATACAATTATTAAATTATTTTTATTTTTAAAAATTGTAATTGGATGACGTGACAATTGTAACTATACCATTAGTTCCATTTACTTGGCAAAAAGTACAACGGCGCAACAAAGTTTAATCATAACTTTTTATCATTTTTGTTTAAGGTAACTTAGTTACTGTTATTATTAATCATAAATCAATAAAAGCCTTTTACTACCTATACACTTTTACTTTGGCCCCAAAAAATTTGTTTAGATAAGTTTTTTCCGTTACTACCTTTACTTTTTTACTTCCTGTGCTTATACATTGTTTAATTACTTCTTTGAAATTTAATGCACATTTAGCAGATTAATTTTTAGCAAACATGATGATTATCACTATGGAAAAACTTGTTTACTCATCATTAGTTTGCCGCTAAGTATCACTTTTTAAAATTATTTTGTTTTAAAAAATCGAATAATTCGAACATTCAAGTCACCTGTTAGAAAATGGCACAGCAACCGCTTCAGCCTGGTTCACTTTTAGTGCATTACTTACGTCAGCAAACTGTTCGCCTCATTCTCAAGTTTTCAGTTTTCACATCAAAGTCATGCAAACTCCAAACGGCCTTTCACCTTTTCACCTCATCTTCAACCTTTGGATGCTCTGGACTGTTTTCAGCAAATCAGCCGCTGCAGAAGCTGTTGAAGAAAAACCAAACCTAGCCAAAGTGCAAGAACCTCCTTCAACAAGCACTGAAACTGACATTGATGTTCTCCAGGACAAGCTTCTTGAAACAGCCAATTTTTCCTGGTTTCTAGGCCTACTCGGTGAAAATGAAAAATGGCCTTTGATGAAACAGTTGGAAGAAGGAGAAGAGGAGGAATACCCAAGCTGCTCTGAAAAAGAACTGCAAGCGGCTGATCGCCGCTGCATTGACCAGGTGGTGGCCACCGCCCACCTCCTCCATCTGCCTCCTCACCCCAACCAGATGGCCCTCTTCAGTGCCCTCTTCAACCTTATCAACAGTGGGCAAAATGATAAGCGGAAGAAGGTAGGCTGCCACGGCCTGGAGCAGTACCTCGCCTGTCTGGTGGACGGCCGGTGCAGCCGTTGCAGCTACCCGGAGGCCACCGTGGCCGACTTTGCCCGTATCCGCTTCCTTTCCGCCTACAGCTCTCGATGTCCTGAAAGCTTTACCGACGACGTACATCACTTGCTCCAGCCAAAATGCAGCGCCTCAACATGGGGAACCTTTCACCCGAAAACTGGGCCCGCCCCAGGAAGTTGTCTCCCGGAGGCTCAAAAGATGGCCTGCTATGGGCGGGTTTACCCTCCGGATTTAGGCTTCAAGGTCAAAAACTGGGAGGAGGCTTTCTACCGAGTTGTGACTGCTGTACTGTACGACCAAAAAGAAGCTGGTCATCGAGAGAGCTGCGAGCGGCTGCTCAAGCTGGGAAAGTGTCAGCTGGAGGTGGCTTGTAAAGGAGGAGGAGGAGGTGGTGATCACCACAGCCAAAAATCCCCTTTTTGCAGTGAAGCAGAGGTGGATCGCCTAAAGTCCCTGTTCCGCTTTCTGCTCAGCTACCACCGTCGTCGACAAATTAGCAGCAATGACGGCGGTGGCGGGGAGGAACATAATTGGGACAACTGCCTCGACAAGGGCTGGGTCAACCTGGAGCAGCTGGAAGAGGTGGTGACTGAAAGCTGCCCAAAAAACCCTAAAACAACGCTTTCAAGTACCACTACTACCAACTCAAACTCCACCACCACCACCTCCACTAAAA
>NW_016189293.1:2075-3963 GCF_001687245.7 Rhagoletis zephyria
CATCCTCACCACCACCGAAAGACCTCAACTTCAGACAGTACCGACTCTGATGGAAATGACCACCACAACCACAATCACCATCACCACCACCACCACCGCCACTCTAGCACCACTTCCCCGTTGAAAATCCTCATAATCGTCGGCTGGTCACTCCTAGCCCTTCTCCTCGTCGGCCTGCTCCTCGCCTACTGCTGCCTCTGCACTGAGCGAAAGAAGCGCCAGCAGAAGAAGATGCGCGACTTCTACGCCGCCGCCCAAAACAAAGATGGTGGTGGTGGAAAGCCTAACTTCAAGAGCGGTGATAAGAGCAACAAAAGCTCGCTAGGGCTTAACAATAGCCGAAATTATTCGGAGGACGGCGGAGAGGGGGTGGGCGCTAGCGTCAGCTTTGTCGTCTTCTCCAAGTCAAAGTCCGTCCTGCCTGGCTCTGCTGCCACCAGTAGTAGTACCCAACAAGCTTTGGGAGGTAAACAAAGTAAGGTTTTTCCGCCAACATCTGCTTCTAAAGCCTCCTCCTCAGGAGTTCCTCCTGCCAGTCCTGGTGGTGGTGGTGGAAAAGTCCCATCTCTGATTGGAGGTAAAGGTGGAGGAGGAGGAGGAGGAGGAGGAGGAGGTAAGAAGAGCAAAGCTGCAAAAACTTCAGGCAAGGTCTTCGCTGGCAAGTCTAAACTGGGCGCTGGTAAAAAGTAAGAGAAAGAAGAGTTTTTTGTTTGTTTGTTTAGAACCACACCTGTTGAGCACTCTTATCCTTTTTATTAAACAAAAAAATTGTTTTTTGCTGGCTTTTTATTGTATCTTTTAGGAACAGCTGACAAACACACAACTTGTAAACATAGAAAGATTGCCATAAAGAGAGCAGGTAAAAAGGCAGTTTTACTGTGAATGCTTAGCTTGAAGATGATATTTGAGATCATTCTTTCCTTTGAACGTTTGCTGACAAATGGTGCATTGAAATGGTCTAGAGTTGCTGTGAACTGTGAGTTGGTGGGTTTTTAGATGACTAAGTTGTGTGAATGATTTGGAGCACACTGTGCATTTGTGCAGTCGGACGCCAGTGTGAATCAGTTGGTGTGTTTGGAGATCCATTTTAGTTTTGAAAGATTTGAAGCAAGTTGTGCATTTGTGCGGTCGGACGTCAGTGTGCACCACTTGATGTCGTTTTAGATGACTAAGTTGTGTGAATGATTTGGAGCACACTGTGCATTTGTGCAGTCGGACACCAGTGTGAACCAATTGGTGTGCTTTTAGATCACTAAGTCGTGTAAATGGTTTGGAGCACACTGTGCATTTGTGCGGTCGGACACCAGTGTGAACCAATTGGTGTGTTTGGAGATTACTAAGTTGTGTGAATGATTTTGAGCACACTGTGCATTTGTGCAGCCGGACGCCAGTGTGCACCAGTTGGTGTCGTTTGAGATAACCAAGTTGTGTAAATGATTTGGAGCAAACGGTACATGAATGCATTCGAACGCCAGTGTGCACCACTTGGTGTCGTTTGAGATGAGATAGATAATCAAAGCTTTTGTGGCACTGCTGACACTTGTGCGCTTTGTCTTTTATTTGACTTTGGTTTGTTTGTTGTTCACCGAAAGCACTGTTTGAATTTACATTAACCACCGCTTCACTTGGCTGAAGTTCTGCAGAATGAAAAGTGTTACAGAAAAGAATAAACACCCACCCACTGCCCACTCACCACTGACTGCTTCATAATCCTCATCATTAATTTCAGTGGCATCAGAGTCAGTTTCCGATTCTTCATTCANGCTTCATAATCCTCATCATCAGTTTCAGTGGCATCAGAGTCAGTTTCCGAATCTTCATTCTCACTCAATGCCTCACTCACTTCATTGACATTTTCAGCAGTAACAGCAAAATTTTTTTTCATAAA
>NW_016189294.1:0-3962 GCF_001687245.7 Rhagoletis zephyria
ACAGTTAAGGTAGGAGTGAGCGAAGCGAGCTCGACTGAGCCCTTGTTACTACTAAAAATACTAAACTCGGTCGTGACATTGAAACCTCGTTTAGCTTTCTTAGCTATGCACTTTAAACGAAACGAGGAACGCGAGGGGAAACCTAAACTCTAACAAACAGGACAACTTAATTTTCAAAACTAGAAAGCAAGAGTAAACAGCAGCAGCAGAATATTCTGGGAAAAGCACAACAGGCACACTTCTTCTTTAGTCCACCAAATACACTGCTGCTGATAATAACAAAGTTCTAAACTTTGCTGCTGCTGCTGCTGCTGCTGTGTACCCAGATACAACTCTCAAACTGTGTGCATGAGAAAGAGAGCAAGGGCAATTTTACGGCCTCTGCTTTTCCGAGTGAATTAATACGGGCCCAAATTACTAAAAAAGAAGAGGAAGAAAGAGGAGATCGAGAGTAGGCAGGCAGGCAGGCAGGCAAGCAAAAGCCCTTCTTCACAGACCACTTCTCTCCTTCTCCTTCTTCTTCTTCTTCTTCTTCTTCACAGCAAGCAAGCGAGACGATCCAGAAAGATCTGGTTCAACAATTGCCACTGCCGCTGCCACTNACAATTGCCACTGCCGCTGCCACTGTGCTGCTCAGAGATTGGAAAATTCTCCTGAAACCAGACGGAAGGCAAGCAAGCAAGCAAAAAAGAAAGAAAGAAGTGGTTATCACTGAAGAAAAGCTCCAGAAAATCAACAACAGCAGCAGCAAACACAAACAGCAGCAGCAGCAGCACTTCCAGCAGAGTGAACACCTGCTGGTGCTGAGCATTTCTCGCTGCTGCTGCTGCTGCTGCTGCTAATTATGAGATTGAGTAGTAGTAGTACTACACATAAACTTCTAACGAAACTAACCAGAGCAAATAAACAACATCAGAAAGCTCAGAAAGCAATCAGAAATAAAATGATGGCACTAACAAGGAAAAAGGAAAACAACAAAAACAGATTGGTCCACCTACCATTGGTAATCTTGTGACCGGGCTGGCCCATCACCGAGTGAAAGCACACTGATTTGCTGCCGGCGGTGCTGGTGGTGCTGGTTGAACCAGTGGAAATGGTGACGCCTTTTGAGGGCGTCAAAGACGTCGCCGCCCCCGCCGCCGCCATCGCCTCCATTTGGTAGCTGCTGGTGCTCAGCGAGCTAAAGTTAAAGACCTGGCCGTCTTGAAGGACAGTCTTTGAAGCTTGGTGATTTGTTGATTGGTCAGAGCTGTTGTTCGAGGTTTCAGTGGTGGTGATCACCACCGAAGGAGAAGGTGGCGAACGATGAAAGGCTTCTGCTGAAGAAGTTGAGCCGCATTCGGAGCTGTTGGTCAGAGGTGCTGAAGATGGCGTGGAAAGAGGATACGAGGAGGAGTTGCTGGAGTGGGCCGAATCGGGCGTCAGATTGCTGCCTCCACCACTACTACTACTGCTGCTGTTGATGTTGTTGTGAAAGTGGTGATTCAGATTGGCAGAGTGGACTACGCCGTTGGAAGATGATGATGATGATGATGGAGGCTTCGTGGCTGCTGCTGCTGCTAGGTTCGACGAGTTGGTGGAGTTCGAGCTGGCCCGTAACATGATTTGAAGGTGGTGGTGGTAGTGGTGATGAGGGTGATAGTTCAATGGGAAAGTTGTCTAAATGAAAAGGAAACTCCTTTTCATGTTTTATGTCTGAAACAAACCAAAAAACAAAAAGAAGTTAGTAAAAGTCGAGAAATAGAACTTCGAAACAGCAGAGGAAAAAACAAAACGAAGCGTTCACAAAGGAAGTGCACAGTGTACAACAGTTTCGAAATTCGAAATCGCTCACAGTGCAAACAAACTAAACTGTACAAAACTGTACAAAACGGAAAGCAGCAGCAGCAACAGCAACAACAGCTTCGAGGTCATCATCAAGAGGATGAGAGGGGATTGAAGAGTGAGTGAGAGAGGATGAACAGAAAAAAAGTTGTTGTACACACACATCCGCTGCTGCTAATCGCTGCCGCTTATCCTCGAGTTCTAGTTCACCAGTTCTACTTTAGGAAAACTGTTTTCTGTTTTCAGTTTTCTATGTTTGCATAGGAAAAGCGCAAAGCTTCAAATCTCAATTTACTGTTGAGTAATTACTTTTGCAGAAGGAAAAGAAGAAGAAAAAACTGCTTCTGAATTTGAGAGCGGAGGGGATTACCACCACAGCTGGTCATCTCAGAAGTAATTTCTTTGGTTTGAGAAGAGAGTTCACAGAAGTTCACAGAAGCTCACAGAAGCTCACAAAAATAAAACAGCAAAAATTGCTGAGCTTTTATAAACAACAAAAATAAAGATGAAAAAATCAGAGCAAAACCTCTCTTTTTTGTAAAAACATTGACATTCCAACGCCACACATCGTTGCAGTTGTGGTGGTAACTGCAAGGGTAATAAAAGATGACAGCCAAAAATTAAAAATTCATAAACACGATATCTTCTTCTTGCTCTATCTCTCTCTCTCTCTCTCTCTCTCTCTCCTCCACTGAGGCAATAGTCAGGGCAATAATCGTAAATTACAACCTCCTTTGCAAGCACTTTGAAACGTCACCGTTAATTACCTCACATTAAATAAAGCGTTGCCATCTCTCACTTTCCATCTTTTCTGCTCTGGTTTTGGGGTGTCATCACTACACTAGTTTTGTACTTTGAAAAAGGCCCAAAACCCAAATCAGCAAAAAAAAGAAAGAGTAAAAAACTAAAACAGCAAAAACTGAAAAAAATTTGTACAAAAAACTACAAAAAAACACCTTTAGAAATTAACACAACAGATGCTGCAACACAAAAAGCGGCCAGCAGCAGTAACAGCTTGTCAACTGCTGCTGGTACCTTCAACTACATAGAAAGAAAAAATTCGAGAGCAAAAAACAATGTCCCCAAACAAAACCTTTTGAGACAAGGACAAGACAATACAATAAAGAAGAGGACAGACTGTACCCAAAGTCACCTCCTCCTCTTGTGCTCAAAGTGGCCTGCCTGAAGACAAAACAAAAAGAAAGCTCTCATCTCTATTTTTTCCGAACCTAATTTTGAAGCAGAAAAAAAATAAAAATCAGCAGACACTCAAATTTAAAAAAATATCAAAATTACCACTACTACTACTACCACTGCTCTTCTGCGAACGAGTTATTACCATTCTTTTTCCGATTCTACAATTCCAGTACACAGTACACGATGATGCTGATGATGATGGTGATCACCATTTCCATTACCATCATCACCATCAGCAAAAAGTAGTATTTCCAGTTTTTTCCTCCTCCTCCACCGGGAAAAAATATATCGGAGAAAAAATGCCTTGCTTTGCTTTCAGGCTATAAATAGCAAACAAGAGCAAGTCTCGTCCTCAGAGTACGAGAAAAAGAAGAGGAAAAAATCTAGATTTGTAGCCATTTCCCGTTTTTGTTCTTCTCCCAGGGAAAAAGGAAACACCAGACAGGCAAACTCGTTGCTGTGTTGTACAACTCTACTCGAGGATTCGTGCCTTCTTCTTCTCCTCTTGTACAATGTTTGTCGTACAGCAGCAGCAGCAGCAGCCAAATCGTAATCATCAACACAGCAAACAAATACACAAGCCGAAAAAAAGTCTGCTACTTTTTTAGCTGGCCAGTTCGTGCAAACAGCACGAACATAGCACCAACCAAACTAACAACTAACAAAACTGCAGCAGACGTTCATTTCCCTTTCTATCTCTCGTTCAGTCTCGATCATCATTTTTTTGTGTTCAGCAGGAGACGTCACACTGCGTCAACAGCAGCAGCAGCAGCAGCAGCAGCTAAACCACACACAGGCAAATGAAGAGGAGAAGAAAAATAGGGGAACTGTACACACACACAGCCACGACAAACAACCGAAAAAAAGAAAGGGAAGAAAAAGAACAAAAATTGTAAAAGTAGAAGCAGTCATAATTAGCGCATGATAAGCAGTGAAAGCAG
>NW_016189296.1:0-2135 GCF_001687245.7 Rhagoletis zephyria
GATTGCCTTTTGGCCTCAAGAACGCGCCAGCCATCTTCCAGCGTATGATGGACGATGTACTGAAACAATATATCGGTAAAATCTGCTATGTTTACATCGACGATATCACTGTGTTTGGTAAGGATGCTGACGATCATTTGAAGAATGTCGAAATGGTATTTTCTCGATTGTTGGAATCCAATCGAAAAGTGAATTTAGAAAAAACCTGCTTCCTGCAAACTGAAGTTGAATTTTTGGGGTACATCATCACTCCCGAAGGAGTTCGTCCTGACCCAAAAAAGGTTCAGGCTATGAATCTAATTTTGCCACCATGCAATTTGAAAGATCTGAAAAGTTTTTTGGGAATGACCTCCTACTATCGGAAGTTCGTTGGTGACTACGCAAAAATAGCTAAGCCATTGACAAATCTAACGCGCGGGAAAAATGCACAAATAAAAGCCAGTGCATCGAGGAAAATAGATTACCTAAAACGTATGCTGATGTCCTGGCATTTCCTGATTTTGGTAAGCCTTTTAATTTGACCACAGATGCGTCGAACTACGCAATTGGTGCAGTTCTATCCCAGGGGGATATAGGTACGGACAAACCAATTGCATATATTTCTCGCTCCCTGAACAAGGCCGAGGAAAACTACGCTACGAATGAAAAGGAGATGCTAGCCATAGTGTGGGCATTAGATAATTTGAGGTCGTATTTGTACGGTGCCAAAAAGATAAGAACATATACTGATCACCAACCATTAACATTTTCCTTAAGCTGTCGCAATTATAATGCAAAACTAAAGAGATGGAAAGCACGCATCGAAGAATATAACTGTGAAATAATTTATAAGCCAGGCTATGAGGCTAATGTGGTCGCGGATGCTCTTTCCCGTCTTAAGACTGAACTCAACGCCTTAACGGATTCTGTGGTGGCTCAACCGTCAGGAAGCGAAATAGGAAATAGTGATGAGGTAGCAACAATGCACTCCGCTGAACAGGATAATTCCGATCTTATACCACACGTCGAGGCCCCCATAAACGTCTTTAGGAATCAGGTGATATTTAGAGTAGGTCAGGAATCTCGATGCCATGAGCAACCGCATCATGGCTACCGCAGATATTTTATTTCTTTACCAAATATCGACAGTTCAAACGTTATTCCAATTCTCAAAGAATGCCTTAATCCTAATGTTATAAATGGCATAAAAATTCCTGAGGAATTTCTCCAATCATTGCCAAACGTGTATGCTAATAATTTCCACGGGTATAGGATCCGGATAACTCAGCGCCTAGTGGAAGACGTGACCATCCCTGATAGAATATTCGATATAATCGAGGAAGAGCATCGCAGAGCCCACAGGAATCCCAAGGAAAATAGAGACACAGATTCTAGAAAAGTACTACTTTCCAGGTATGTCAAAACAAATTAGGGATTATGTTAGGCAGTGCGAAGTGTGTAAGCTTAATAAATATGACAGGCATCCGGCTAAGCCTCACCTCCAACCGACACTGATTCCCAGCTACCCATGCGAGATCATTCACATAGATATTTTTGAGATTGAGAAACAGAAGTTTCTGAGCTGTGTGGACAAGTTTTCAAAATTCGCAAAATTATTCGCTATCAAAAATAAGTCGTCCATTTATATCCGAAGGAAACTTACTGAAGTTTTACATTATTTTTCCGTGCCCCAAATATTGGTCATGGACAATGAGAGGGGATTCCTAACTCCACTCGTTCTCAATTACATTAGATCTCTCGGGATTGAAATTTACCAGACGCCCACCCAGCGGAGTGAAGCCAATGGCCAGGTAGAAAGGTTACATTCAACCTTGATTGAAATTTATTTGTGCATNGATGCCATGAGCAACCGCATCATGGCTACCGCAGATATTTAATTTCTTTACCAAATATCAACAGTTCAAACGTTATTCCAATTCTCAAAGAATGCCTTAATCCTAATGTTATAAATGGCATAAAAATTCCTGAGGAATTTCTC
Source organism: Rhagoletis zephyria (assembly GCF_001687245.7). Classification (NCBI taxonomy): domain Eukaryota; kingdom Metazoa; phylum Arthropoda; class Insecta; order Diptera; family Tephritidae; genus Rhagoletis; species Rhagoletis zephyria. Next base: position 1,979 of record NW_016189296.1, read on the forward strand.
CAATCATTGCCAAACGTGTATGCTAATAATTTCCACGGGTATAGGATCCGGATAACTCAGCGCCTAGTGGAAGACGTGACCATCCCTGATAGAATATTCGATATAATCGAGGAAGAGCATCGCAGAGCCCACAGGAATCCCAAGGAAAATAGAGACA
>NW_016189296.1:2160-3962 GCF_001687245.7 Rhagoletis zephyria
GCATCGCAGAGCCCACAGGAATCCCAAGGAAAATAGAGACACAGATTCTAGAAAAGTACTACTTTCCAGGTATGTCAAAACAAATTAGGGATTATGTTAGGCAGTGCGAAGTGTGTAAGCTTAATAAATATGACAGGCATCCGGCTAAGCCTCACCTCCAACCGACACTGATTCCCAGCTACCCATGCGAGATCATTCACATAGATATTTTTGAGATTGAGAAACAGAAGTTTCTGAGCTGTGTAGACAAGTTTTCAAAATTCGCAAAATTATTCGCTATCAAAAATAAGTCGTCCATTTATATCCGAAGGAAACTTACTGAAGTTTTACATTATTTTTCCGTGCCCCAAATATTGGTCATGGACAATGAGAGGGGATTCCTAACTCCACTCGTTCTCAATTACATTAGATCTCTCGGGATTGAAATTTACCAGACGCCCACCCAGCGGAGTGAAGCCAATGGCCAGGTAGAAAGGTTACATTCAACCTTGATTGAAATTTATTTGTGCATATCCAAGAATGATATAATACAAGATTGCGCATTCCTGCGGGTGATGACGTCAAGATAGCAAGGAATAGTGTAGATAAAGGAAAGAATAATTGGAGATAGAGGAGAAAACAAGTGTTAACTGTCAAACCATGGAGGTCGCCATATTTACTTACATATAAACATCTCTGCATACATACAAACAGTTTGCTAAAATGACGTCACACGAACAGCTGATTCTGTCAAATTCGCCAAGAACAAAGTAGCGGTATTGCTGATTGCGCCACCTCTGTCTTCCTACATCGTGGTGCATATCTAACGACTTTCCTAGGATGACTCCCAAAGAGAGGGTAGCGATAGTCGTAGATAGGTACAACAATACCATCCATCCCATAACAAAAAGGAAACCGGTAGATATATTCTTTAACAGAACAGCTAGGGTAAACTACCAAGGCTTAAGGGACTTTAGGGATCAAACGCATGAGAATATCAAAGCTTTGTTACTACATGAACAAGAAGCTAGAAATGCAAGGATCAATTCAGAACGCTCGCCACCCAAAGAATATAATAGTGGCGATACTCTGTTCATAGCAAAAAGACAAATAAAGGGGAAACAATAGCCTCTATTTAAATAAGAAACAATCGCAGAAAATAGAAATGCGACAATAGTAACTGAAAGTGGGANAAGAAACAATCGCAGAAAATAGAAATGCGACAATAGTAACTGAAAGTGGGAAAAAATTCCACAAAGCAGATATAAAAAATGTGTAAGATAACATTAGACAAAAGGTTAATAAGAAGCTTAAGATTACTAGAATCCGGCGGTTCGGAATGCAAGCGTTTATGCGTTTGTAGTCGATGAAGTCATAGTGGTTCAATTCCACCTCGCTCAGTGGTGTGAGATGGCAGATTCGAGGTGGTTCAACTCCCCCACGGTAATCTTCTGCTTATTTGCGTGAAGCCACCCGTGCCATGAGTAGGTCATTTGCAATTATAAACGCTTATGACTAAAAGGGACCAACGCGGACCTTCCATAGACAAATAATACCTATAGTCCGATGCAAAAAACCATAAATACACATTCTGCTAAATAAGTACGCAAAAGTAACAAATGTATAGAAGAATAATCTCCAAAAATAAAAAATTAAAGAAAAATGAAAGAACATGCAAATATGATGCAAATGCAAATGCTAAACAAATAAAAAAAAGAGAAAGTGAATTCTCACAAAAAAAGGGGAAACAAGATTGCATGAAATTTATTACTACAATTGTAGGGTCTGTATTTGTGTTATTACCTTTTATTGTACTGTGTTCA
>NW_016189297.1:0-3962 GCF_001687245.7 Rhagoletis zephyria
GTTTTATTTCGTCATTGAATGCATTTGTTCATTCATTAAATCTTCCGCTGCCCGCCGCTCGCTTGCTTACTCACTCCATCGCTCCATTGGTCGTTCAGGGGCGCTGCTGTGCTGCGCATGTGCACTTGACATTGCCGGTCATCGTCGTCGCTGTCGTCTGCTAAAGCAGCAGACAGTCTGCTGGCTGGCTCAGCTTGGCCGATCCACATTTGTGCATCGCCCTTGCCCCGGTAGCCATGCGTATGTATGTATGAATGTATGTAGGCAGGTTGCTGTTGCTACTTCTCGGCAGCCGGTGTAACCTGTTCGCCTATTGAATTTCAGTTCGGAAACAATTGCTCTGCGCTTCCAAGTAGCTGATGGCGACCAGTGCGCGGGAACCACCGCTATTGGCCGCGTTTTCAATTTCATTTAGTGAATTTTTTCGCTGCTTGTGCCAACAACTTTTTATCGTTGGATTTTATTTACTAAATACATATGCATGTACATATCTACGTGCGTGCGAGAATGTGTGTGCTTGGGTGATGTGGCTGTGCGTTTCAGCCGAACGATATACATAGTTGTTTTTGTTGTTTCTGCTCTCAGTTAGTGCACGTATATTAAGTTTCCTGCCACTTAGTCGCTTTAGTTTAAATAAATGTTTAAACATAGCCATACGCACACTCTTGAGGCCAGTAGCCAGTTTGAAACCCGCTACAACGGCAGTAACAACAACAGCCCCAACCTTTCATATTGGCAGCACGTGTTCTTGAGAGTAGAGGTATGCGCCGCCGAGCCACGTCGCCGCCGCCTGTGTATTTAATATTTTAAACAAACTCAATAAAAAGCAAATACTTTTTTTTGCTAATTTTTACATTCGTAAGTTATTTAATTCTGCGGTCCCACATACGTACTAGGTGGCTGTGTGAAAATTACGTTAGCATCCTCAGTGATGGTCAAACCCCAGGGAGGTTTTGCTCCCTCGCATCGCAATTTTTTTCTACACAGGGTTAAATTTCCCCTTTTTTGGTAAAAATTAGTATTGTTTTTCATTACATTCGGTTGTTCTTCGAAAAATTTGACGCTTTATATTTTAGTGGAAATTTTAACCACCTATAAGCCATTTTCTTAAACAGTGGGGCAAAAACGTCCGCTCTGGCTCGAGTTGATGGGTTAAACTTTTGGAAAAGAGTAGACCAATCTTGTTTTCAATATGTAATCCGCAAAAGATCGTAAGAACTCCTTAATTTAACATAACCGTTCATAAGATTATTGCAAAAAATTTATTAAAAGCGACATAAATTACACCACTAACTTAACTTTTTAAATTTTTTTATTTCTTTAAATGTAAATAGTATATACGGATTTGTAGAGAACATAGAGAGTCATGAATGAGTGGATGTATGTATATACCTCAGACTTTCTTCTGTTCGCCTATCCATCAGCGCCAGACACTCAACATTTTAATTCAAGTAGGGGAAGTAACGTAATTTAAATTTGAAACTAATTCAATGCATGAAGTAAATAGAATTATAATCTGAATTGGCATCACGAATACCAAACGCTGACGAGATGACATGATAAGATTAGTAGCCTGATGGCTCTTTGGAATCTACCTTATGAGCAGTAGCGCCGGCGTTTCCAGACGCGCCGGCATCGCCGCCGCCGCAAAGCCTGTCGGCGTAAACCTCTAATCCAGAGCAATCAGGTATTGTAGAGTACATATAAAAATTTATATGTATATCAGTATCAGGCATCAGTACATGTACATAGTTGTCAGCGCTTGGCTGTTGCTCCTTTCAGATCAGATGATTAAGATTTTTCTTGCTTAATTTGATTGATACGTGATACTCGTATTGATTGGATATTTGTTTTTATTTTTTTTTTGCTTTTCATTCAGTTTCTGTTACTTATAGCGAATTTGAAACTTTTTTTAAAAAGCTATTTACTTTAATTGGCATAGAGTTTCACAGCTCAGGCTGTGACAACAATAAAACGAACTTGAAAGCACGGTTAGAGGTCATGTGCTCGCAATACGTAAGCACGAGCTAATGAAGCTAATGAAATTTTTAAATTTACTGCACATACGATTTTGACCTTTAGTGAAGAAAACTTAAAATTAGTAATCAAAGTTTTTAGCTTAACTGTTTGCTAAAAAACTGGTGCGGTTGCTTATTAACAAAGGTCTCACACAAATATGGTCCCAGGTTGCTTTGTGATTGATTTGAGTTGTAGAATTTTTCTGCCTAAAGGTCTGATTATGCATGCTTCGCATAACTTCGCACAACTTCTTGAACGTAACACAACTTTACCAAACTTAAGGCTGATTATGCTTCGCATGCAACCATATTTATCAGTACTACCAACCTTATACATCGACGCAGTAGGGTTGTTCACGGCGTGTGAACAAAAACAGCTGATTTTTGATTTCATTAGGTAAATGAATTTGTTTACAGAAAACTTAATTCAGGTAGCTGTTAAGTGGTTTTAAAGGGGGTATATTTGTAGTCCAAATTAAGGTGTCACTAAAGTTCTAAGCAGTTCGACATAATTTTCAATGGAATATCTGTCGAAATATGTGAATAAAATATGCATGTTTTTCTTAAAAAAAAAGCGTAATTTACAACATATATTAAAAGATATATTTAGGTGTGCCGTTCTCGAGCTTTGAGAACAGAAAGAACGGCTTTCAAAATATATCGAAATTTTTTTATTTTTACCTTAAGCAATGAATTCAATTTTGATGGCTGGAACCAGTGCTTTCAACTTTTTAAACCCCGTTTTTAATAGATAACGGGCCCTATTCTTTACTTTTCTCAAAATTACATGGATAAAGTCGGGAAGTCCCTTAAAATGATTTCCATGCATCTCTGTAAAAATATTGCTATTGTTGGTGCAACTGCATTTCAATTGCAGTTAAGAAAATGTGAGGAAAAATCTAAACTCAGCAGATCGCTAATTTTTTTAACTTCTGCTGATTTCTGGGTAGTGCAATACATACTAAATGCATTCAACAAATTTTCATGTGCGAGTTTTAAATTTTGTACGAATTTATACGAGGTTTGCATAATCATTCCACAATTTATATCTCCAAGTGCAATAGTAGCCAGTGTTCTTCACGTTAATTCTTAGCTTCACTTTGGTTGCCCAATCACTGATTACCTTCAGTGTCTGAATTTCCAGAGTGTTGAGGGCTGACTACATAATAAAAAACCAAACCCTGGCGGTTTTTTTTTCTATTTTTGAAATTAAAAAAATATTTGGTGCAGCCTTTAAATATTNGTGTAAATAAGACTCTATTTCTAAAATATATTTGAAGAGGGTTGCGACCTGTTTGGAAGTTCAAATGGAATTCAGTTAACTAGTTTTGAGATTGAAAATCAATTTTAGTAACAATTTAAATTTTGTATTTTATATGGGTATTTTAAAATATTTTTTACGAAGGTTGCCACTTGATTAGTAATTAAAATTAATTTATTTGAAAAGCTAAAAAAATATAATTTTTTTTATGCCAAATAAGAGGTATATAAGAAAGGTGTATTTAACAAACATTCATAAACAGCATAAATTTCTTCACAAAACCAAAGTAACTTTATTCTCCCAGTTTGGAACTATCCACACACAGGTGCCACAGGTGCTCATTTGCATACACAATTGATTCTCATATTTATTGCCAAGTGAACACTTTACTCCAAATAAAATTAACGCCATAAAGAGAAAATCGAGGCACGTCCAAGTGAATGATGGCCCATCATTAGGGGCGAGCCAAATGCAAGCCTATACAATGGAAAAAGGTGCACGAAACTCGGGTATTTAAGAAAGTAAATAAGTGCGTAAGTATGTAAGCATGAATGCATGTTATTCGACGGCTATATGTATACGCATGCGTCCAATATCTGCAGGTACTTACTTATAAGTAAATATATGTTTGTGCACCAAAACTGGTGTGCTTGGAAGTGTTCGTGTTCGTGTTCGTGAGCAAT
>NW_016189298.1:0-3962 GCF_001687245.7 Rhagoletis zephyria
ATTTATCTTTATTTCAAAGCTTAATTTCAAATGTGTAGTGAAACAACAGGCGAAACATGTCAAATTGAACATGTTGCAGCAACATGTATACACAATTCGAAAATGTTTAAACGGCGGGTTTGGCCGTAATTTTCAACCAATTGTGAAACCATAAAAACTCAGCTCATCTACGGAAAAATGCCTTTCCAACGGTGTTCTTGGTTTTGAAATCGGTTCGGTAGAATCGCCAAACGAACGGAGACAAAATTTATGTTAGCGTATTAATATATAGATGTACTCGTACATACGTTCAACGTTCAGCTATGGTCAATGATTTAGTACCAAAATTCAAAATAGTATTGTTTGGAACTTACATTTATTTATTAAGTTTTGATAATATTCATTTAAAATATAAATAAGTCTATAACAAAAACCACATAAATAAAAGTTAATAAGTCTTTAATCAGAATTTTTATCCCATTAAATTTTAGACTTATAAAGTCAAAATTCTAGTCCCTAAAGACTACCGTTGATTTTTGATCATTTTTTTGTCGAGGGTGTTACGCATTCTCTTCCATATAAAAGTAAATTTTGTTCATGCGTAATGAGGCCAACCGTACTTCTTACGGAAGTACAGTACTTCTTTTTTCGCTCTTGTACTTCGTATTTCGAAGTACAGTCAGATATACTTCTTTCCGATATTTTGTACTTCATNTCTCTTCCATATAAAAGTAAATTTTGTTCATGCGTAATGAGGCCAACCGTACTTCTTACGGAAGTACAGTACTTCTTTTTTCGCTCTTGTACTTCGTATTTCGAAGTACAGTCAGATATACTTCTTTCCGATATTTTGTACTTCATGAGGGAGATTCTGTAACCAGTTAGCGACAATTTTCGGATCGCTATCACACTTTTTGATATAAATGTTTTTGCGTCAAAAAGTGCGAAGCGATTTGAAAATTTTCGCTAACTGGTTAGAAAATCCCCCCAGGTCCTGCTCAAACCATTAAAGTCGCCGGGGACCGATGGCATCATACCTGCGCAGCTGCAAAGGGCTCTGAAGGTGTCGTGCAATTGGTTGGATCCTTATTTATGCCATGATTCAATAATACAAGGTTCGATAAACTGACACCACTCCATTAGCAGTGGCAAAAAAAAAGTGTAGCTTTGGTGTGAAATAGAAGTATAAGGTTTCGTGCTATATGTTTATTTGTATATGCATATATTCACATTTAACTGATGAAAACATAGATTGTTTTTAAATTGGATGTTCACATAAATCCCACAGTAGTTTTATTTTAATTTTGAGTCCTCTTGCAATTTTTATACAGCTAAATATCACATAAATTACGTAGTTCACGTAGATATATTAATATTTCGTTTAAAATGCCGCAAATACATTAGAGTTTACAAAAGGAATTTCACTACTAATTGCCCTACAAGACGCGAATGACTAAAACTCCAACACATTCACAAGTAAAATTAACACATATGCAAAAATGTATATGCCAGTCGAGTCGGGTAGAACAGTGACAATCATTTTACCTGTCATATGATTGACAATGCTGATAGAATACGATTTTTTTTCGGTGACTATCATTTGACCGGTCATATGATTGTCACTGATGATGGAAAGGTTCACAAGAAAAGAAAATATGTACACCATTATAAATCACAATAAAAAAAATCTAGAAGCGAAAGGACGCGGTCGAAAGTTTTACCGAGAAAGTGCTAAGAAATAAACGATAAGTATTTAGAAATAATAAATAAAGTGCTTTAAAATTAAACAAAAAATTTTAATAATGTTATGAGCAGAGAAAAGCTCATGTTGTTTTATATGACGTCGAAACCCATCAATTGTGATCAGTCATATTTGACCAACTTTTATAGCAAGTATGATTTGTCAATACTGACCTAAGATCCCATCAAGCATGATTATTCATTTGTGACCAATGTTTATATCATTGATGATTCACATGTATACGATTTTTTCCATCAAATTTTGCACATTGCCCTTAATATTTTGATAGAAACTTTCATACAAAGTAATGACGAGTATTTCTGTCAGGATTGTCCGTCATTTTACCCGCCAAATGATTGTCACTGTTCTTGCAGGGTGCCTTCTTTTCGCACTTTTCTACTACGAGTTTCGCACCATTGCACAGTGGCCAATTTTTGGAAAACCCTGGCCAAAAGTCCAAAAGAAAATTGTCGCATTCGTATGCATAACCATCTTATATTGTTAAGAGGGCTCTACTGCGTATCGTTGTGAGACAACAAGTCGATTCTCTTAAGGCATTTAGGGCCGGTTGTTCAATGTCTGATTAGCACAAATCGGAGGTAGAAGCTCCGGTTAGATACAACGACTGCTTTATCGATCACATGTTATATGCATGATGTCGAAATCGTCGATAATGATGTTTAACCGGCAAGTCGTGATAACCAGACATTGAACAACCGGCCCTTAGTGTTACAGGAGATCGATGTGACTGTTGCTAGCAATTCGCTCTAAACTTTTCGTAAATTAGAGTTTTCGTCGTTGTTAAAGTTGTGGTATTATCTTTAAAAAATTATAGTTTTCAATCATCCGCTCATGAACATTGTACTCTAGATATGCAAAACATGTTTTTTCATTGTCACGCCATCTAAAAACTAACGTAAGACATAGATATCCACGGATTGATTTTTTTTGTTTACTCATTATGATAATGGCGGTTATGAGATGGGCGGTCTAATTTTCTTTTTCATATATACTGAAGTTTTTCCCATCCACCTTGGTTAAAACCACCTGCCACAAGCCGCCACTGTAGTTTGGACATTAGTTTTTATACGCGATTCTTAATTTTTTTTTAAGTTTAATAGATTTAAATTATGTAAAAAATTATTTCTGTGAAGATTTTGATGTTTTAAAGTTTGGATGTTTTTAGAATTTAAATGATGTCAGAAAGTACCACTATATTAGAGTGCACTCGGCGTGAAATTTTCGATGCATTATTTAATGCAAGTCTCCTATCATGCGTTTTTGCCATTGATATACATCTCTTCAAACAATATTGCCTGGATACTGCGAAACAGTTGATTAAAAGCTATCCATGGTATTATATGCCAACATCAATTCATGAAGTGCTCTTCCATGGGCCTCTCATTATTGAATGGGTACCCCTGCCAATTGGGCAACTTTCCGAAGAAGCCCAAGAGTCAAGGCATAAGGATGTTAAAAAATATCGAGAAAACTTGTCAAGAAAATCTTCCAGGATAAACACGATGACAGATATTTTTCATTGGCTGCTTGTATCCTCGGACCCTCTCATTTCAAGTTTACGTTTAAACCCACCAACACAAAATCACAAACTGTCATCAGATGTCATTAAATTTGTTGAAATTGTATTTAAGTTACATGGAAACCCTATGTATATTATACAAGTTATTAGTATTAGCTGCTCCTTTACCTGTACACTTCGCTCTTTATTTACTCTGTGAATTTACGCATATAATAGCGAATACATACATATATATTATAAATTGCGTGTTTTATTTAAAAGGTTATGGGCCCAGAGCGTAGCCCTCGCGTATTGTAATAAAGAACGATTTTTGCCCGCGCGGTTGTTGTAATAAAAGAAATCTCAACGCTAAGTAAAAAACCTTAAAAGCAAAGAAGTTTANTTGTTGTAATAAAAGAAATCTCAACGCTAATTAAAAAACCTTAAAAGCAAAGAAGTTTATACAACTTCTCAAAATGGCATCAGAAGGTGAAATAAAAGTTGAAAAATTGCAGGACAGTGCACAATGGCTGGTCTTGAAGTTTCAGATGGTTCAGATTTTAGAGGCTGGCGAAATGCATGCCGTCGTCACTGGCGAAGAACCCATTCCGAAGGAAAGTGATGTAGAGGGAAGAACAATCTGGAAAAAGATTGATGCTAGGGCTCGTCGAACAATTTCCATGGCTTGTGGGAAGCAACCGTTACTCCAGATCCTCAACTGTG
>NW_016189299.1:0-3961 GCF_001687245.7 Rhagoletis zephyria
GGGTGGTGGTTTGCCGTGGAGGCGGTCCGGTTCGCACAGCATTGGGCCAGGAACGACGTGGTCCATTGCCGGTGCGTACGTAGGCCCGCGCAGTTACGGAGGTGACTCCACCCGTCACAGGCATTGCACCTGACCGAGGTGGAGTTTGTATGCAGTCGTCTCTGGCATACGCAGCAGGTGTAGATTTCTGGCCCTGGGTTTGACTCTATGCCAGCCTTGAGCAGAAGGGTGCGGAGAAGGTGTAGCCCTAGGATCGAGCAACGTTTGATGGATTTCGCCGACCTAAACGGGGTTAGATCGCCGATACAACAGCCCTTGGTCGGGTAAAACCCGAGTCATTCCGGTACGTAGAACCGGCTGTCGTGGGAATGTACTGCTGATACTATTCTCCCTCGCTGTAATGCTCCCTCAAAATTTCACTTCTGTTGGCGTCTACTGCCCAGTGGCTGTTAGCCTCCTCTGACTGCAATGTTCGGCACAGCTGCTGGTGATGACGTTATTGTTGTCACTGACTAAGCCGTGCTAGGTAAGTTCTCCGTTGAAGACTTCTAGCCATTGCCGGTTATTTCAATGCAAGTGTGGGTGGCGATTTCTTCCCCGATGTATCTTCGTGGTGCGGTGAAGCTTTTGCGGCGAGTACAGATGTATGTTGATGGTTATCTCGGTATATGCTTGTTATGTGCTGGTGGATATGTATGTTTGTATCTATGGTTGGTATGTGTGTATGTGTGCTAGCGCGTTTGCAACTATCTGTGGCGTATGTAACTGCACAGCGGTGAATTCAGCGGATGCAGACGTCTCTCAATTTTTGTGGCAAGATATCGATGGTGACTATTTCAAGTGGCCGGCGAGTGGAGGTCCTTTTATTCACATATCCATATATGTGTAAGTGCAGGCGACCTGAAAGTGAAAAATAGCTCTTACTTAGCAAATTGTATTGGGTGGTCGTTGACTAGTCGTCACTATCATGTTAATTTGCCTTTTGTCTACATACGTACATTCGCATTTGGTAGCATGCAGGCATATGCAAATATGTCGATTTGGGGCATGATATTATGTGTTGCTTACCTCCAGTTCCAAAGATAGCACTACGTTGTGGCTCTGCGGTCACCGGTAAAATATACACACTTTAAGACACTTTTCCTTTATTTTTTATTTTTTTGATTAGTACAAAAACGTTCGCACCNTATCTGTGGCGTATGTAACTGCACAGCGGTGAATTCAGCGGATGCAGACGTCTCTCAATTTTTGTGGCAAGATATCGATGATGACTATTTCAAGTGGCCGGCGAGTGGAGGTCCTTTTATTCACATATCCATATATGTGTAAGTGCAGGCGACCTGAAAATGAAAAATAGCTCTTACTTAGCAAATTGTATTGGGTGGTCGTTGACTAGTCGTCACTATCATGTTAATTTGCCTTTTGTCTACATACGTACATTCGCATTTGGTAGCATGCAGGCATATGCAAATATGTCGATTTGGGGCATGATATTATGTGTTGCTTACCTCCAGTTCCAAAGATAGCACTACGTTGTGGCTCTGCGGTCACCGGTAAAATATACACACTTTAAGACACTTTTCCTTTATTTTTTATTTTTTTTGATAAGTACAAAAACGTTCGCACCGCAAAATCACTGATTATCACCACGCTAGCACCGTAACTTTTGTATCTGACTCGTTCGTCACCAACCGGGTCTTTTTATACCTTTATGCCAGGCTAACTGACTCGATCCGTGTTATGTACTTATGTTCTTACATATGTATAAAGAAAACTAAAAAGAAAAACCGCTGTTTGGAACAATCACACACCCACACTCCCTTAAATTTATTTTACTGTGCCGATCGAACTTGCACTGGGCATTATGTAATTGAAGTTGTGGTTTGATCAGCTATGTTCGATGCGACACTCATGCACTCACACAGTTACACTCGGTTAGCATAGATGTTTGATTGGACTACCTATGTTCGATTCTACAATTACACACCTACATCCTTAGTTAACATTGACGTCTGACCACTTATGTTAAGTCTACTTCCCACGCGCGAACACTCGCACATTAGACGTATCTGTCAAACAGCTGGCACTACAGGCTCTGGCCCGCCGATGGTGCCTGCATCATGGAGCGTATCCGTAAGAAGATTCCTAACGCGGCTGGTTGCAAGATCCTGTTTCCGCCAAACGTGTGGCCTCGACCCACGACTTAACGCCGGGCTTCAACTGCTCTTCTTATCAATTGGGCACGCTCATGTTGGGTATTGGGTGCGTACACACATACATTTCTATCTAAAGACAGAATCCCTGGGCTACTGCTACATCTATTTCATACGTAATGCTTAATTCTACATCACTGGGAAGGCTAGGTTAATAAACAGATTCACAGATGGAAATATGTATAAGTATAGAGAAAAAATATCACAGTAAAGAAATAAGTAAATAGATAAATAATTACAACGTATGGTCACGATAGGAAACTAAATAAATTTAAAAATAATAACATTAATAAATAATAAAAGCAAATAAATAAATAAATAATTACAATATCACAGAGATTATAAATTCGTAGTCATGTAGTAGATCAATAAATATATCAATAAATACAATAAATAATCACACAGGTATAGTCAAGTTTAAAAATAAATAAATAAATAATTACAAAAATAAATAAATAAATAACACAGAAACATAGCAAATCTATCCGCACAACCTACACTCAACATTTAACAAAAATTCACCTAGCAAAAATATCTTTAGCGTGGTATATGCCGATCTTTTTTCCATCACTATCGCCAAGCTCATACATGGAAATGCCTATAGCCTGTAATACTATGCATTTTACTTGCTTTGGCGCTAATTTGGCGTTGTAGTTTTCTACTTGTGAGCTTTGTGTAAAGTTTCGGCGGTGTACCACTTGTCCTATTTGAAAGTTCACTTCTCTAGCTCTCGTGTTGTAAACCTGTGCGTTTCTTCCATGCTTCAGCTCCTTCATAATTTTATCTCTTATTATCTGCAACTTATCATTGGTCGTCAGAACCTCACAATCAACATCCTGAATGCATCGAGCTTACGGTATAACCCGTATGATGCAGCATGCTGTATCATCGGGATACCAAACACAGCGAAATATGGGTAGCTACCTATAGATGTTTGCACCACGCTGCGAAGGGCGAAGGCTGCATCACTAATGTGCTTGTCCCAGTTCCTATGGTTTTATTTGACATACGATTGTACTATTTGCAGCACCGACCTTTTCACTCTTTCTGCTGCATTACCTTGAGGAGAATAAAAGGCCGTCCTAATGTGCTTCGTCCCATATTGTGGACATATTCGGGTACCCCGAACACGTGAAAAACTTCTTTCTCCATGAACTTAATAACAGCGGCTGAAATATCTTTTCGCATCGGTTTTAGAAACACAAACTTAGAGAAGTGATCAATACACATAAACACAAAGACATTACCCTCAGACGTACGCGGATACGGACCCATAAAGTCCACATGCCACCATGCCCAGCAGATGGCGAGCCGTGCGACGCTTCCACTAAACCCCGCCGAAGCTCAGTCGGCACCCAGAGTTTCCAGGCATGGTCCTCCTGAATGCCGCCCCCCCTATTAAATTGCGTTCGTTTATATATGTACCCGTCTGAGACACAAAGTTCTGGTAATCTGTCCTGGTTACTGGTCACTGTCTTCTTTAATTCTTCGTATTCACCGGATTTAAAACATGGCGAATCCATGCGCGACAAAGCATCTGGCACTATATTTTGCGCTCCTTTGCGGTGTTGTATGTCTTAAGTCGTACCCTTGAAGCTTCAGACTCCATCTTGCGAGCCGGCCGGACAGGTCCTTCTGGTTCATTAACCACTTAAGGCTCGCATGATCCGTTATGATGGTAAAGGGTAGTCCTTCGACATACGGCCGGAATCGTTTTATGCTTATCACCGCGGCATAACACTCAAGCT
>NW_016189300.1:0-3961 GCF_001687245.7 Rhagoletis zephyria
CAGGCCATTTGGCGTTACCCAGGGTGCACCACGCGGAGGCGACCTGCTCAACACAACCTTTCGAGTGGTATATTTTTTCGATATAGAACAATCCTAGTGGGGTGAGAGCATTGCAATTCCGACTTTACTATTTTTGGGCCACCCTAATGTACATATATGTACCTAAATTGTCGCTTCTGTAAATGCCCTCCTTGCTTTAATTCAACCATCAGTGGCCATAAAACGGAACAAAATTTGAAAGGAAATTGTCGGCGGCGACGGCAATGACGACAACGATGGCGGTGCTCCATGGAAATGCAAATATCCTGTTCAATTTCCTTCAAATACCAGTTACACAGTCAACAATTCGATTTGGTTGTGAGCGCCATGTCCACTAAAACGGTGAAATACTTATGCTATGACGCAAGTGTCAAAAAAAGCACTCTTATCAAGTGTCGATAAATGCACACATATGTAAGCATACAAATGCACATACATATATGTATACAGGTACATTTACATGCAGCGATCGCGAGTGTGGATGAAGTGGGGATGGCGTGCAAGCAATTCGTATGTACATACATACATATTGGACCATGTATGGTTTTGCTCATTTCCGTTTTAATTCTTTGCAAGACGACCTATCACCGGCAAGCAGAACAAACGAAAATTAGTACCCTTGTCAGCTACTTTTATTTTTTTCAACGCTTTTCAAATTCAATTAGCATTGTATTACTTAGGTATGCAATTATCTGGTACTTCCACCAGTTTCCGTTCGCTTGGGATTAGGTAGGAATTGGAATCAACCAATTTGTTTGGAATTTAATAAACATTCGAATGTAGAAGTATGTAGTAGGTAATACATTTCCACTGAAGCGCATTTAATACTCTTACATATACAGTGCCACCNTATTTTCGATAATTGTTTATAAAAATATAGTTCATTTTAAACCAAAAACCATAAAAATTAAATCTCTAAACTTTGTGCAAAACTCAGGAACATTCAATAAATTTGCACACTAATTTGCAACGTCTTATTCAGATTTTTTAGAAAAATTCTAAGTATGCAGTTTTATAGCCCATTCAAATTTAATGTGACAAAATGCAAGTTTAAAGTTGCTAGAAAATTGCATTGATTTTTGGCAATTTTGCAAATGGAAGGCTGTCAGTTTTAAGCAGTCCGGGAAACCGTATCGGCAAGCTCCGTTAATGCGAAATGCGGAGCTTCTCGGACCGTTCGCTCAGTGTCAGAGAGTCATCATGCTTTTATTACTACAGGTTATACATATATCGCTGGAAAGCTTTGAAAATAAACTCTAGTAATAGGCTATTTACGAAAAAATTAAAAATCTTACTATGTTAAAAAAATTACTAGAAATAATTATAGTTTCCACCAAAAGGCACGGAAAAAGTTCTAAGAAGTCAATAAGGTTGGGTTCTCAATGATAAGTGTGACATGAGATTCGAATTTTACCTTCCTTTTTATTAAAATTCGAATCTCATGTCACACTTACCATTGAGAATCCAAACTTGCTGACCTATAAGAACTTTTTCCTTGCCTTTTGGTGTCAACTATAATTATCTCTAATAATTTTTTGACATGTAATTTTTTCGTAAATAGCTTAATAGTGGAGGGTTTCTTCAATCCCCTACGGTACGGAAGGCAGCCAGGCACTGCCGCACGATCGCAAATCCTTTTTGTGCACTGCTTATAGCTTGACACCTTCCCAGAACTCTCCCACCAGAGACACTGCAGCTCAGCATTCGTCGGCGCATTGGATTCGTTTGTAGTACCATGATGCCAAAAGCCGCTTTCACAGCGTGGAGGCGAGCCAGAGCTTCCTCTACTCACTTTAAAAACGCGGAGGAGATAACTGTAGTCACACACGTTTCATTTGGGCTATGATTGACCATGATGATTGAGCTTGCCTGTTTAGCGGCTTCGCATAACAAGGGCGCTTTTCCTCTCTTGAGACATCTCCCTCTTAAGATCTCCCTTTGGTTTCCCCTTCTGGTCACGCGACACCTCTTTGGTCCACTTGGCTTGGTAACATCCTGGTCGTCGATAAGCCCTTGCTGTTACTAACGATTCCGTCCAATACTCCTCATTACTGAGTCCATGCCGATTTCGCGTTGGATCCTACTCCCGGGGGCCTACTCCTTCGACTCTTCCGTTTACGGGCTAACCAACAAGGCTATCCAATTGCGCTTCTCTACGTCAATCGAACGCAATTGAATTATTTACAAAAATCCGCAGAGTCTTTTTATATGACCCAATATATTCTTTGATAAGAAAACGCGCCTAGATTGACGTCTTTAGAGCTACCTAGGTTGCAATATGTCTCAAGAGTTTTTCGATTTACCAAATGTTTTGTTTGACGTATACAACATTTATTTCCTTAAAAAATTTAGATTATAAAATTTATGGTGCCACTCTTTAGGAATACTTGAACCCATGGCTAACTTATCATCATTTACTCCCTTCCATTAGCAATTTATACATATACATAGCTTCTCCTGGGCAGTAGATTTTCGTATGTACATACAAACATACTTATAAATAAGTATGTATGTAAGTATATTTGTAAGCAGCGACTACAAAAACAAAGAAAATGCAGGCACCTCTTATTATACCACACTTGATTGGAATTCATTTCTGAATATGGTGCTGGTAGTTGAATATTTTTATTTCACTGGATTAACTTTCCCGTTTAGTATGAGGCTTATGGTAGATAAAAAGAAGCTTACACCGTTTTGATTTTATGTACGTATGTATGTGCTTTATTATAAAGCTGTCATGATGGATCCTCGCTTACTTTCCTCAGCGTTTGTTTTACTTTATTTCGAATAGTGCTAGAACTCCCTCGAATGTGTGTATGTGTGTGTGTGCACAACGGCTTGTGCAAACAGATACAAATATAGTGTAGATGTAAGAAGAGATTTTGCCAAATTCCGGATAATCCAATTTCAAAGTGTTGTTAATACGATTTCTGGTTTTATGTAGTTTTTAATGTTGTTTACACGTGAGCTTTTTTCAATAACGCATCCCCATCAGAGCCACATATGTATGTACATACATATGTATGTATGTGCGTACATCGCCATCATCATCAACAGCAATCAGATTGACGTCCACACAAGCTACACCGAAAACATAAACAGTAAGAATAAAATTTGGTGTTAACATAAGCAGCGAGCGCTTCCGTTTACTGTCGGCTTTTGGCTAACGTGTACGGCAATTTTAGGGGCAACATCATTACCACAACCAGAATTTGTATGTATGTATGGAAAAGAGGCTGCTGAAAATTTAAGGCCTTGGNTTGTGCTGTGTATGGGGGTGTTTGAAGGTTTGACAAACCGCCGTCAAACCTTCAAACACCCCCATACACAGCACAAATGGCTTGAAGCAAAGGGAAATTTCGCTTGGTTTGTCAAACCGCTTGTGTGGTGTATTTCGCTCTTAAAACAAACAACCACACACACACATATATATACCGCATGCGAGGCAATTGTGTATAAAAATATGGCTAAAGCAAACAAACAAGCATTTAACGCAGGCAAAGCCTTCGCTCGCACGCTCTTACACAGCCGCCTCCCCACCCATGTTACGTATACGCACTGTTGTGCTGTGGAAACGATAGTGCTGTAACAACAAAATGCTATTTGCTGGGGCGTTTTTTGCGCGGCGTACTCGGATTCTATAAATTTCCAACCACTCACTAGTCTGCAAGCTATCAAAAATCAACACAACAACAGCAAAAACAAACAACACCAAATGAAACGAGACTTGAAATAAAAGCCATGGCAGTAGCTGTGTTACGACGTCGTTACCGCGGCCCATTCAGTGTCATTAATGCCGTTAGCCTCCTAACTGCCTACCAAACAATCGTTCACTATCGGTTCGCTCGCTCAGCGTAGTTTCCATTGTTTGCATAGTGAGCATTGTTTTTTGCTGGCCACTTGCCACTACCGGTTTTCCGCT
>NW_016189302.1:0-3960 GCF_001687245.7 Rhagoletis zephyria
CAATGCAGCAAACTCGAATATTGAAATATTACAAACATTCCAATAAAAAACTACCAAACTGGTTGTAAATGGTCCTTACTAGTATGTCATAGCTTCATCGTTATCCCAAAGTTCCAACGATATGATGGTGGCTCTTTATAGTTCATTGTTGAAGCTTTATTATATTGCGACTAACAAATCATAGCAAGAAATATTCCTTTGAATAGCGACATACCTATCCAAGTGGAGTATAAACAACTCTCATTTGTGTACATATTCTTAAATATGTACATAACAGTCTTAAATAAAATACTCCACTCTGCCACAGCGCGCGCATGCAACATGCATACGTAGTAGTTATTTGTGGCTCTTCAAAAGTGCAACATTAAATTCCACAGCGGCAAAATGAGGGCGGAGCTTTGTGTTCTCGCGCGGAATCACTGTCAACGCTGTTTTGTTAAGTAGTTCATTGTGGCTGTGCGCTGAGCCGCATAGCAAACAAAATGGCATTTGCAACATGCAACAAATGTGCGGTGGCATGCAAACTGTGCGCAGGCAGGTGGTAAATAAAGATGCCGCAGCTAAACTTGTTCAGCGTTTGTGGCCCACACATATGTACATATGTACGTACGTATTTAAATGTAACGAAGTGCAATTTATTTGTACTTGCATATTTGTAGGTGTGTGCGATTACATTAGGGTAGGGCGGCTTGTACGGAATCGGGGATCGGTTATTAATATTTTTTTAGAAACCAGCAGCATTAATTTAATTTTAATTTTTTGAATTTGTTTAGCACAAAACGAAAGTCTTATGTATGTACTTAGTATCGAAAATTCGTTATTTATTTCGATTTCACTGCCGGCCTCAGCGTTTTTCCCATTCACATTTTCTTTTTTCCATTTATTTTACATTTCACACACTAAGCGCGCGCGTTTTGCTGAAACTTATGTAAATGAAAAGAAAGGCTCCGCAATTTGTGGCAACATTAGTTGCAACGCAAATACATTGAAAACCTGGTTGTGCGCTTAAAATTCGCTGAGTTGCAGCGCTAACTTTAAAACTAAATAACTAACTTTGTATGCATTTAATTGTATTTGATGGTGCGTATATACATACATACATACATACATACATACATCTATATGTAAGTGCGTGTTTACGTTTTGTTTGTATTTACACGAGCAGGCATTTGTCCTGGCAGTTGGCTGTTGGCAGTTGGCACTTTGTCGCCATGTTGCAAATGTTGTGCAAACCTCGCATACGCTTCGCTCAGCAACCCAAAATGTAATTAGGTTGTGGCACTACAGAAACAAAACCAAAAATGGAAACTAGCAAAAAACAAATGAGTAAAATAAAGTATAGTCAAATGGTATTCTGCAAAAGTTTTGTTCGCTCTTTAAAGTTCTTGGCAGTTAAAGGCGCACATGCAGGCAGGCGGCAAGCGGCAAGCGAGCAGGCCCACAATTAACAATGAGCAGGGAAGCGAACGCATGTGGCATGCCACAATGAACACGGGCTCACTAAAACATAGATGTACATTCATACATATGTACATACATACATACATACATACATACATACATACATATGAACATATATATAGAAAGAAAAAGTTTGTATTTTGGCCGCATGGGTACAATTGTATTGCCCTTAGTAATTGGTATTTGTATTGCGCCTAATTTGTGCGCAAAAATTAAGCTTTTTAAAATTAAATTAAAAAGTTTTTCGTTCTTGGTTTCTATTTTGCTTTGCATCCTCTTGCATTGTAAATACATATATCGCCTGGCTTGACCTTCAGTGTAGTCATAAACTACGTTAATCACCACCAATTGATTTAAATTGCCTTTTTATTGAATTCCAATGGATAAATTGCAAAAATCACCCAATGCCCGTCAAACAAAAAAATATACAACAAATCATTTAAAAAAATACCGAAACTTTTGCTGGAAATATTTAATTGAGCGCTAGTAACGACGAAATTGAATTTGAAGAGAATAAAAGAGAAATATTTCCCAGAAGGCCTAATAAAATAAATTTCATTCGCAAGGCCAAAGAAGATAATAAAATATCAAAAAAAGGAATAAATTCATATTAAAATTCTGCGAATGTTTATGCCGCAAAAATGAGAATCAAAAGCACAGAAAATTATTTGCACACTTGGTTGGTATTTTGCAATACTAGAAATTGATAATTGTCGTGAAATTTTTTTTATATAATTATGTATGACTTTTAATTGCAAATGGATACCTTCAAAATTTAAAGCACCAGTTCAAGGCATTTATTTATGCTAGTTAAGAGCTAACTCGAAAGCCGCCTAGGACCATAGTGATGCCCTGGAGGGAATTTTGCCAGACATGTTCATATATACCTTGTCCTGAAATCCAAGCATATCCTCTAACGAAGTTTCTCCAAACTGTCTAGGTTGTGGAAGAAGTGTTTTCCCAGAAATTTGAGGCAATTTCTTTGGAATGTATTGCATGTGTATAGGAAGTTCTAAATAAATCGTTATGTGAAAATCCATACCTTGCTGCCGAGCTTGATGCGGTGCATGTGAGCAGATTAGTCTGCCTGCCTGCAGGAAGGGATGCTGTAAGATTTGACCCGCTTGCCTTAATCCTATCACATATCCCTTTCTGTCGGGATACCATTGTTTTTGGAGACCCAGTAGAGATGACTAAAAATATGCTGCGGGAGAGATTGAAGGAATCTATGGGATTTTTGAAGGTAGCTAGACGAAAAATGGAACTTGATTGAAGCTTGACTTTGAAGGCGAGTTTAGGTGGAGCTTACTAGCTTCGTGGCCATATCAATTACACATATTTCCTTTGCCTTTAGTATGCTGCAGTAGTCTAGGAGTCAATGTCCACATATACATATCATATCTGCAAATACAACTGTCCATACGCACATATGTATATATTTCACTTAATGCTTTTAATCCCTTTCTGTGTTGCAATTTTAAATTCTACGCTATAAAATATTCATAGCCTTTTGGCACTCAGCCATTGCTGTGGCAATATTTTATTTAATCATAGTTGAGCGATAGCATTTTTTACACTTTGGACATTTCTGCACTTACCAGTCGGAAAGCTTTTTCATTTATCGTCAGTTAGAAAAGGTGCGAATAATGTACATATGTATTGACGTCTTGGTCTACATACTTCATAGATCTATGTACATAATATTAGGCAGCTTAATACTGTGAAACATATTAAAAAAAAATTCACTTGTCAGTTGAGAATTTCAAATAAGTGTCAATTACACAAACGAAATAATAAGCAATCATCAATAGTTAACGTAGCAACAGTGAACGTCTTCTGTTCATCGGATGCTTTATTGAGCATGCGCACACTTTTCAATAGCTTTATGAAAATGTTTGCATTTTTGCAGATATAAATTTTCCAGTTTGGATGCTGGCGTACAACATTAACCTATAGGTACATATACATACATACATACTATGTACTTGTAGGTACGTATGCATGTACGTATGCATACTTAAATTTATAGATATTTGCTCGAATTTTGCTATGCATAATTTATTTGCTGTGAGCGACTTTTTATTGCTTTTTTAATGCAGTCACCTTACAACTACATACATACAACTGTCATTCGCTCCCTCTGTCTCGCACAATGCCATGCCTGCAATTTACACCACCCTCGCTGTTCATTGTAAATACGAATTTAATCCTGTTTAAGCCGACGCATTTGCAGTTTGACTCGTTTGTAGCCAACAAAAAATAAATAAAAATAAAAATAAAAATAAAACAAATAAAATTGAAAAGCAATCGAATTAAATAAAAAATGAATTGTCGCAAACTGAATTGCTGAAACATTCATTTACAAGCGCCTACATCGCCTCACTCTCGTTATCTATCGTTGTTGTTGGCGACACGCTATGCGCGTTTGCATATTTTAAGGCGTATATGCATTGTATTTCTACTTTTTTTTTATGCATTCGAATTATTCAAATATTTAAC
>NW_016189303.1:0-3960 GCF_001687245.7 Rhagoletis zephyria
GTATGTACAGATGTGGAATGGAATTTGGACGTCCTCTATAAAGATAGTAAAAACACTCTAAATACTAGGGCTCAGACTGGTTTGGCCCTTTCTTGATTTTTAATATTTTGTAAACACATAAAAAAACTCACGCAGATAGGTACGTTAGAACGACATTAAACATATTTTCCCAAAACATGGGAAGAGTCAATAATATACTTGGGCTGTTTTCAGCCCTCTTATTTTGAATATGCTCTTAATTTTTTCACTTGTCTAATATACCGTGCGATTTGTTTCCAGTAAAATAAATAACATTAGACCCTGCTAATTAGAGATCGGCACGATCATCAACTCAAACAAAAACCTTTAATCATTCAAATGTGTTATATCGTACATTTATAAAGTAGTAGCAAATTTTAGTATTAAAATTCAATAAAAACTAAACAAGCTACATTTTTTTTTTCATTAAAACCAGGCAGTTTGAGGGAAAACCGGGGCATTTCATGACTGGACGAACAGTCTCAAACCGGGACAACCGGGACGTATAGCAGCCCTAGTCAACAAGTTTCTGTATTTGGTCATTATGGCCTTTACGTATCACTTGGACGATAAGTGATGCGGTCAATGAGCTTAAAACTGCATCGCTGCATCTGTGTTCGATTAACAGATTTTTTGGGAAAAACTAAACACAGTTTCCATACAGAACCTTTCCTTCGATCGCTTCAGGAATTCCGATCGTAAGTGGTGAAATTTTTCCACATTTGGAGCTAAATCACACTCCGCAAGAAATTCCGAGTCCACAAGAAAAGTAAACAAGGGAAAATGCTAAAAGTTTTTCTTGTATTCGCAGTCCACAAATGGACTCAGAACTGTAGAAGTTCGTGCAAATACCTCTGAAATATTTATGCATGCCTTTGTATACACGTCTGTGCATACATAAGTATGTATGTATATATTAGGTTTGTTCCACAAGCTACTCGAAGTCACTTCGAGTTACACATACGCGTTTCACAAGTAAGTTTTAGAGTTTATTTGACATACGCTGAAAGTTTGAACTTTGCTCGAGTTTTTCTACAAGTAGCTTGTGGGTCAAACCTATTATAATTCCTCATAAAATTATGCACATACATATTTTCATACACACTTATCCTAGTTTTAAGTATTTAGCTATGTATTTTTATGTACATTTTTTATATACATAAACATTCATCAAAAACGTGATGGCTTTGAATGCATTTCTGCACTTGCAAAAAATGCAGTAAAGTTTTTTGAAATTTAATGCAACCGAAAAAAATCAAGAGGTTTTTCGAAAGCATAAGAGTGAGTACACGTGTATACCCACGAACACAAAACTCAATGAAATCTGACATAAAAAATCGCTGAATGAATTCAACTGTAAAGGTTAAAATTGTAAACGTGCAAATGACTCATCATAAATAAAATTAATAAAATAACAAGAAGCAAAGACGAATTTGCGACTTCATTGAGAAAAAGTGTACCGCATCAACATAAATATTATGATAAATGGTTTGCTATAATCATAATCCGCAGGGGGTGGATTTAAAAGCGCGCGCCGGATTTTTTGCTCCCCTCAATGAACAAGTATGCTTATGAGAACGTACAAAACGGGGAGCGTATGATGTTTTGAAGAGTTCTGTGGCAGTTAAGGGCCCTTCGTCAGGATATTCACGGCTGTAACAAGGGAGTCGCTATGAACGACGGGGGTTGGAAAGTACAGTGTGTAAGTGTACAACATATGCTCAGTGGGTGGATTCAACAGCTGGCGCTATGTTATGCTCATAAGCACATATTGTACACCGAGTCAAGAGCATACGAGGATTGATATGCGCATATATGTATACACATGTATGTATGTATGTAGGCATCTGTAAGTGCATGTAAATATTTATTCTTGTCCATGATTGCTCACAAAAAGGGCAATTAGTTATTGATACGTATGCACATACATATATATATTCATACATGTAGACATATGGTAATGAATTATGTTCGAAAATTTGGGTTAAATCTGAAATTAGGAATAAGTATGCAACAAAATACTTTTAGTTATTTAACTTGTTGCATTTTTAAACGGTCATTTTCCTCCAGTCATTTGAAGTTAAATAAACGCACCCAATTTTATGACCTAGTTTATGTGAGAACATTTCCAAAATTGGATGGATGAGCTTAAAGTAAAGGAAGGTGAACAGATTCCGCTACAGTAATCAGGTCATAAACAAGTAATTTAAAAACAATTTTTTTAAAGACAAGCTTTTTTAGTGGTTATTAAAAAATCTTCCACACCTAACTGCTAAATTCTTTGTGGAATTATTTCTTTTCGTTTAAGTAATATAGGTTCTAAACATTACACAAATCGGACCGTTAATATCGCGTTATGAATAGTGCTATAAAACTATCGATAGCCATTCCAGTCGATGTTTTTGATAGTTTGCATTGAAACTATCGATATTAGGTTCGTTCGCGTAGCTGTTAATTGTTCATGTTTAACCAAAACTTACAGGTTTTTGCGTTCGCGTACGCAAAAAACTTGCAAAGTAGGGGAAATTGAGAGAGCAAAATGACATTTCATTTTGAGGGGAAGCTGTTAGTTTCTGTTGGAAAAATTTTTGCCAACAGCAATTTGCCAACAGGGAAACAGCTGATCAAAAACAGCTGGTTGGCATTTACGCAAATCACANATAGAACTAACTCAAAAATCTACGGAAAAGTCCATATTTTTCAAGCGCGTGCTACAAGAATCGAAATCATTGTACAAATATCCGAACCGTACCCCGGCTTCTACATGATTATTTATCTATTCAAAGTTTCAAAAGGAAATACAAGAATCTCAAAAATTTGACTAACCCTCGCTTATATCAACAGTTTCTCCCATCGAATGAGAATCACTAACATCATAGTATGGTTCCGAAAAGATATTCAAACTAGTTTTTTCAAATTTAATTCCACTCGATGTAGATGGCTCAAGTACTTCAAAGCAATTCTGATGAATTCTATTCTGTGTTTTCTATTTCCTTTTACACGCTTAAATTTTGTTGAATTCCAGTGTTTGGTTCTTTAAATTGGAAACAACGAAACTGTCAAAAGCAAAGCAAGAAACTTGGAACCAGTTGACGGTACAGACGCACATGTACTCTTCCCTTTTCTTCTCAACCCCTCTCTACCACTAGCAAGCAGAATTGAATTCAATACTTGAACCGTGTAAAGCCCGGTAATAGGTAAAAAATAGTGATAATTAAGCAAATCAATGTTGCCAAATTCCCATTTTCAAAAATAAAAAAATGCGTACTAAGTAGTACATACAATAAAAAAATACGCATATTTCCTAAAAGAAAGACTATCGATAGTGGCAACAACCATTCGATGGTGCAAAAAAATAGAACCATTCGATAGTATCGATAGTACCATCGATAGTTTTACAGCTCTAGGTCTGAATCAAGTTTAAAGTAACAAGCTTCTAGCTCATGGGAAGTTGGTTAAAAATTGATTGCAACATTTGATTACACATAGGTGAAACATAATAAAAGCTTCTTAATTTAAAACTAAAATAAAACTTTTTAAAACAAACCAAAAAGGCAAGACCGAATATTAAACACCCGGCGCACGTATTAATTATAGTTCTTTCTCCTCTCTGAAAAGTTACATGGTGAGCATGGGCGGCTTTACGCCTATTTTAAACACCTTTTACAGTATGTTCGGTCAGACTTGATAAGATAAACTTATAAGTGGGTGGAAGCACGCCCATTTTCCTAAATTCCATAATAATTTTATTTCTTTTCAATAGATTTTTGTGAGAATCCATTTTGAGTAAATTGGCGTCCCTTAATATCGAAGTCTCAGCATTTCCGTTACATTATTTTAATAAGATTTCATAACTTTTCAACGTCTTGCTTTTATGTGGCAAGTACAATAATTATACCAAGTTTGATATAAATGGATGGAACGGTTACCGATATGCACATA
>NW_016189304.1:0-3960 GCF_001687245.7 Rhagoletis zephyria
TATCTGGTGAGTTTGCTTTCTTTCTCTTTAGTTTATTTTGTTAAAATCTAGTTTTGTATTTTCAGGCAATGGCCAAAAAAAGTGCAAGTTCCTGAACAGATACATGGCTGAGGAGTCGCATATACCACGCCGTAGATAATTTTAGGAGTTAAAATCACTTCCAAAAGGCCTTTCTGAAAGTAATTATTTTCTCCTTCCGTTTTTGTACGGCGTGGCATAAATTGAAAGGCATCTGCTTTCGCTACTCAAAGAAGAGCTTACAGAAGGACATTTTTTCAGGACGTACTTCTGAAGGCCTTTTCAAGAAGTTCTTTTAAAACTATTTTTAGTTTACCAAAAATCATAATTCTTCAAAACTCAAATATGTTTTATTGAGCCTTAAAATGCTTATTGAATTATATACATATATTTGTAATGCTAACTAATATAAACATATGCTTAAATACATAAATACAGTCGCGTAAATTTTTCAAGTTACGTCAGCGTCGAGAGAAATATATTCTTTGATGATTAAACAAAATAAAATCAGAAGTTGAGCGTTTCATCATCATCCATCATTCAGCTCTACGGATTGTGCAACACTTCTACATTGCTTATAATATCACAAAATACTTCAAAATAATGCAACGCCAGGACCAAATAAACTCTATTTATAGGGAATAAGTGTGCTGGTCGATGGGTTCAGAATTATGGCAACCCTACTCTAGCGAATACTCACATACAGATGTACGAGTATTTAGCGCTTAATATTTTGGGTTATTCAGTAACGCTCTATGTGAATATGTAGGAAAATGATTACCTTAGTCAGTAGACTTTTGCTTATACTTTTGGCAGCGTTGTAAATATGAATTATTAGTGTTACAAACATTATCTATGTATGTATGTAAATATTGTTTGCAATAACAAAACTCGCCCACACTTGGCATAAAATTGGCTGCTTAATGTGTGTTTGCTTATATTTTTCAGCACAACAGATATTAAATTACCACCGAAATACCACCGGTATACCCACGCAAATAAATATAGTGGTAGGTTCTGCAGTTCACAGTAATTTGAATTCAAAGCGAAGTTGATTGAAATTCACTCGCAAATTAATTACAGAACCTGCCTGATTACTTTTCATTTGAACAACCCAATCATAGTTTTCCCGCAAATCGGCTAAATAAAAATCCTTCGTCCTATTACCTCATTTCATTCATCGTTATAATTGTGGTTATCGTTTATTATTATCGCTATCCAAAATTTCTTATCTAAGTACCATGAGGTAGGTAGAGCTGATGTGTTGTTTTAGTCCAGGAACCGTGGTTGAGTAGTAGTATGGAGATGAGAATGTCAGGGTCAAGGTATATATATATATAAATCATAAGATAGTCCCAATTCCTGCTTGCTAATCAACGTTTTTACATATGGCTCAAGATGATGAGGCATAACCACCTCCATCTCTGCTATGGGAGATCTCAGCTGAGAGTATACATATTGCGATTGTGAACTTAATAAGAGCGAAACTATTATTTTAATTTCATTTATATTTAGAAACCTTTTTTTAAAGTTTTTTTAGATATAATTTTCTTAAAATTTTTAGTCTTTATTGTTAAAAAAAAATAATTTTTTATTTAATTTAATTTTTCGAAAACTTGTTGTTAAACGATTTAACAGCATAAAGCTAAGATCTGCTCGTTAGCAGGTTTTTCAATTAGTCAATTGAAAGACAGAAAGAGTTTCCAAAATAGTTGCCAGAATTGACATTTTTTTTCTTATGAAAGCCTGTGGTGAGCTGAAAGAGAGCTGCCAGTATTGCGCTATTAATAAAATACAATTAGAATGAAATAAAATAAAATTTTTTCCGTAAACAAAAAAAAACACGAGTTCATAAGTTTGAAGAGATGACAATTGCCACTTCCTAGGACAACGCCATGTTAAAAAAAAAAAACAGTTCAATGCTTTGATTCCGGAGCTCTGAACCAGTTTGATTTGCTGCAGGGAAGCAACACTTGAACATCGCCGACCATACTTACATGGCTTTATGAATAAAATAAAACTCTTCTTTAATGCAGCTTTTCCCAATTTTCCTTGTTACTGTTATCGCGCATGCAAGGACGAATACCAAGCAAGAGCAATCGAGGAGAAGTATGCATTCCTCTATAGTGACTACAAATTGCCAGTAAACGTAACTTGATTTATTACCCAGTTTATTTTTGGGTTAGAAAGCAGCAGTGTAAAGTTTACAGCAAAACACTACACTGAAAACACTTTCAATATCGCTACATTATTTAAGTTCACCTCTGCTCTTATATGTAGTAAAAAAAAAAACATTACTTCGGTACAATTAATTTCCCTGCGGATATATGCTATAGTAACTGCATTATTATGCATAAATATGTACATACTTACATATGGCAAATACATATGAGTTATACATTTTGGACATACATATGTAATATGATTTCATAGAAGTTTTCTAGTGCGATAAGCACTGCCACCGTCCACAAATCCCTTTTAGCTAGCCTACTAATCTCTTTTGGCTTCAGGCTTAACCACATATGTACATACATACATATGTATATAGTGCTTGGCAGCTATCTCCGGGCAACAAATTGCAGTCAAATGCATATTTCATTTCATAAATTCTACAAATTAATGTCAACATTTTCGTATAATTACATATTTATGAGCAAGCCATCCTCTTGTTGTTGGAGTCAAAGCAAAGCGTAGTATCTATGTACTCGTATTTGCGCACATATTTCATATGGAAATGTCATACGTTTTAAACTACATTTACCCTTGGCTTCTAAAATTCCACACTTAAATAAGGCCATCAGTCAAATTAACAACTTTATGACAGTTTGGTAAAGGATAAGTTTGCTTATTGTACCCTTGAAAATTCATCTGTCACATGCGTACTTAGTAGCGTTATGTATATGTACATATATATACTTGGCCTTGGCCATAAGTATTAAGCACCCAAAAATAAGACAAATTATGTAACGAGTTTTCCGTATTTCAAATTGAGGTATGGGTTATTTGTTAGTAAATTATTAAAGTACGTATTAAGAAATTTATAAGAAAAGTGCAAAGTGAGCCCACACTTTGTTTTAATTTAAAGGACAAAGATTAACCGTTATCAACATTTAATTTCTTAATTAAAGTTTGCAAAAACTTTAGGGGTATACAGTTTTATAGCCCCTTAAATTTTAGTAAAAGAAAGTGCAAGTTTGAAGTTGTAAAAAAAATCTAGTTGATTCTTGGCAATTTTTTTCTGTTAACGGTGTTACTCATTTTCTTCCATACAAAGTATGTTGGAAAACTTTTTTTATTTGGAGCAAATACACATCACCGTTAGGAAAAAATATTAAAAATTAACGTAGGGGCCCACCCGCCCCACTGGATTGCCACTAAGCGTGTTATTTATTCACGGGTGTTGCGTCGTAGCCGTTCAAGAGTCCTCAGTTTCTCCATTGTGACCGCTATAGTGTCCACGAGGTATTTGATAGTTGGCACCCAGCTATACTCAATATGATCGCCCATAAGTACGGAGATCTCTTCGCGCTTCTTACTACTGGCAATAAGAACGGACTCCGTTTTCTGTTCCGCGAACTGAATACCGTTCCGAGTAAGCCACAATTTAACCATTATTGGTTTTCTCGTATACTCCACTTAACCCTTTCCCTGCATTTGTACAATATATTGTACATTTAATTTTTGGTAACATTGGAAGCGTACTACTAAAAATATTATTAATATTTTTGAAAAGAAATTAAACTTTCTGAAGTTATGGAATGTCCCGAATAGTTTACGTAAATTTCAAAATCGAAAACGTTTCAAAAATATTTTTAAAATTTAATTAAAAAATAGACCATTTTATAAAATTCCAGTGACACGCAAGTTGTAGTAATTTACTGTATAAAAAATACGTGAAAGTCAAGTAAAATCGCTAATAAAAGCATATAGTATGGAAATATA
>NW_016189305.1:0-3960 GCF_001687245.7 Rhagoletis zephyria
AAAAAAAAAAAATAGATTTCCAAACTTATAAATATTTAAATACTTAAGACAAATAGTTATCGGGTATTCAAGACAAAAAAAAAATGCTATAATAGTTTTCTGAGGTTTAGCGGAAGGGGGGCGCTTAAAGGTGCAGGTCTGCTTTTAAGCTTCTTTTCTTTAGCTGACAGTTTCCCGGCATGCATTTTTTTTCCAAATTCAAGGCATACCCATCATTTATTTTGCATTTGCGTATTCTTCAGGTTCTGGAATTATACCATAAGAAGTTACAGAAACATTCATAAAAACCTTAAGATCATAGCAGAAACTATGAAATCATGATTTATAAAAGAAAAGCACAAAGACAGCTAAAATAAACAGCTTTAAACCCAAAGGATTGAAACACAGCGAAACAAACGATGATCAAATTTAGCTCATTGCCTGCCTGGTCTTTCACTTACGAAGGTAAGTATCGCCAACATAACCGACTGTTGTGATTATTCTTGAAATAAAAAAAGCCCGAAACCCACTGCAGTTATGAAACTTCAAAAATTAATTGAAGGTGCTTCTTCAGCATCATATATTATAAATATTTGCTGGCATTAATGCAACCAAAAAAAAAAACTCACCCTTGCAACTACTTTAAGAAAACTCAGAGGAAGCAAGAGAAATTGAGTGATTTTGGAGATGACAAGTTTGACAGCTCCTGCTTTTTAAACTATGTATGTATCTGTGTACGTAGCAGGCAAATATTACTGACAATAGGTTTGTTCGTTCAGCAAAAAATTTGTACGAATTTGTACGAATTATCACGATTTTTTCCCAAATCGCGTTCGTGCAGACCAAAAAATTATCCAACACTCAAAGAGCTGTGTCACTGTGAGAGCAAAGTGACAGTTCTCTTCAAGAGAAGTTGCAAATTCTTGCTGGAAAAAATTTTGCCAGCAAGGTTGCATTTTTGTCTACAATAATTTGAATAAATTAGTTCGTTAAATTTGCTGGATTTTCGACGAACAAACCTAATGCTGGGTTGTTAGAGAGGCTATTCTTAGCAAGCCGAGTGGTTTTGCGAACTACAATTTTGTGGGTCCGAGGAATAAAATATCGAACTTATAACGCTTTACTGTGTATTATTTCCAGTAACATTCCTTTGGCTAAATGTATAGAAAATTAACTAGGGTTCGTATATATATTCACCTCATATGAATGTATTACCAGCACTAGAACATTCTTCTATAAAAAAATTAAAAAAAGAGAATTCGTTTGTAACATAACTTGCGTTAATCCTCACATGTATGTTTTTTTTTTCTAAGAAAAACTATAATCTTTACCCATCTCCCACATTAAAAAATGCATATTTCTTATAAGCATAGACAAGAAAAAATTGTGCTCAGGTTGACAAAAACAAAATTAAAAAAAAAAAAACACTCATAAAGTAGGTCATCAAACCAAATTACGGAATCTCTGTATGTAAATAGCTATATGTCTATATGTATGTACTAATGTATAATATGATCGCATTGTATTCCAAATGAGTATTTACTAGTAATTACAGGTAATTTAATTAAAAGCAGCTACATACAATAAATAATTAATAACAAAAAGGAAAAACAACAACAACAACATAAAATACAATAAAGGAACACGTAATAATAACGAGCAAGAAATTTACTAATTACGATAAAAATTCCCCATTTACGAATTGAAAAAAAATTGTCAAATTTTACACACAAATATACAAATATAGGCATGCAATTTTCAAATACAAATAAGTAAAAACTGTATTAATATGAGAAAATTTCCAAATTGCAACAATTTAATATGTGTACATAGATATAAACGTATTCACGTAAATACATACATGCATACATGCATGCATACATATGGATGTATGTAGGTTCTTATATTGGACAATTTGTCACTGGCAGCTCGATGTTTAAATCTTAAGTAGTACTACACACATGGCCGTAAACCGCAAATATTAAAAAAAAAAAACAAAAAGATTTGATTACATATAAAAATTTAATCACAAAAATATCTAGCAAGGAGAGTAAAAAAAAAAAATTGTAATAAATTTCAAAAACAAAATAAACAACAGGATTTAACACGAAATTAACAAAAATACTCCTCTGGAAGAATTTATTTTTTTCATTTTTTTTCAGGCCGTTTCTTACCAGCAAGAAGATGCATGGTAACGAAAAATCTATAATTGTCCAGCAGACACACCCGATTTCATTTGAGCATACACAACTGAGAGAGTTCAACTTCCATAAACATAAAAGCTCAGTTAAAGCTCAGTTAGTACAGATTTAATTTTCGTAACTTAATTTAACTTAATATTCTGGCCAACCTGTTATATTAGAAACTGTGTTGACGGTTAGTTAAACCTTAACTTACCTTAAAAATAAATGAACGCAAAAATTTTTTTTGTCGAAGAATTTTTTTTATTTGGTATGTTAGGCGACAAACTGAAACAGCTGAAAAAGAAAATACAAAAACAAAATGTTTCCGCTTCTGGCTTAAGTTGACGTGTTCAGTAATCATTGATAATTTCTTACGGCAAGTTAAATTAAGTTAAGTCTAGACTAACTGAGCTTTAAGCTTGCGCCTGTCTCTTCAGAGAGTCTGCCCTTACTAAGGTGGTACCTTACTCTGCAGTGTCCTCTCAGGTGCCCAAAGAGGGTACTTATTTTCGCTTCCACGGTAACATAGATTTGTCCATACGATGGAAACCTAACAGGCTTCCTCTTCCTTAGACGCTCTTCTGTGTATTTTTGAAAAAAAGTTGTGGACCATTGCTAGATGTATGATATAATATTTATATGAGGTACACACTGTGAGCCTAGGATCTATTGTGTCTACCCCTTATTCAGTCGTCGAGCGATTCTTAACTCGGTCTACATTTTAAATTTTTTTCAGCAGCGAGGAGTTCGAAACCGAAAATCTTCACCTCACATTAGTATGCAGCATTTCTAAAAATTAATTGGAATTCAAGCAAAATTTTGAAAACCAAAAATACACATTAATACATGCACGTAAATTTAAAAATAAAAAATATGATAAACATGTTTAACAAAAGGCTGTTCGTAGAAATTGTGAAAGTTTTACTATGTAGAACGCATTTAAAAAATAGAAATCACACAATATTAAAAAAAAAAGAGAAAAACAACTTCATACAAAGATTTAATTACAATTCCTAATAAAAAGTAGTGGTTTATGTGAATGGGCTTATTGAATAAAAGCAAATGAAATTAATATGCAAAACAATTGGAATTAAAACTTTTTCATAGCCGGCAAATGTGCATTAGGGTTGCGGTCAAGTGAGAAAAATACTTAAAAATCTAATTGAAGAAAAAAAAAATCCAAATAAAATAATTAGAATAAAACCAATTTGTGATTGCTTACTTATAAAATGTTGAATAGCCGCGAATATGCATAGAAGATAAAAGGAAATCTATAAAAATTACTCAAAAATGTATGTATGTTTGTATTTTCCTACAACTCTGTGTAAAATTAAAACAAAACCAAAATAAATATACTGCAAATTAAAGTGAGAAATATAATGTCGTGTAATTAATTTAAACAAATGTCCCATTTACACATACATATATGAAGGTATGTACGTACATACATTAGGGTGCCTCACCGAAACAAAGTCGTTGTTTTTCAAACGGAAGTATAAAATTTGTTATATTTTAAGTCTTTCGCCACAAGATTTCGGAAAAATATTAAGATTTATGTGACCGATTTAAAAATACATACCTCTGAAAAATTAAGTTTTTATGAATAAAATTCGGTTTGTAAAATATTTATCACTTCAGACGATGGAAGAGTTTAAGCCTGAACATTTTGTCAACGGAATCAAATTAATGATATTTTTCGAGGCATTTTTAAAACGGTTCTGCTCACGTAAATCTTAATATTTTTTTCCGAAATATTGTGACGAAAGCCTTAAAATATAATAAATTATATTATTCCGAT
>NW_016189306.1:0-3960 GCF_001687245.7 Rhagoletis zephyria
TGATCTTGTCGCAGAGGTGGCGGTGGTCCTGAGGACAAGTTTTGTTGTTGTTGTTGTGGGTAAGTTTAAACCTTTTTGTTTTAACCATCTTTCTTACCTGAGCCTGCACCTGAAGTAGCTGGTGGTTGGTCCCTAGGAAGGCAAAGAGTAGTAAAAGAGACAGGAGATACAGTTTCATGTTGGTTTTAGATTGGGAAAAGTCAAACGTGTAGTTCAAATGAGGAGAAAAGATGTTTGTAGAAAAAGTAAGCAACGTCATGATAGTTTTATTGTAGATCTACTATTGTTTATTGTTTAAAAAACTCGAATCTTTTATTTTAGAACAACTTTATGGCACTACTGAAGAAGGCTTTGTTTGTGTGCTGAACTCATTTCGGCGTCTCGGGAGCCTTTTCACCCTTATCATCCTTCTGCTCCTTCTGCTGCTGCTCCTCGAAGGCCTTCAGCACCTCGGCCCTCTTGTGCGTCGCATCGCAGAAGGGCGCCCTGTTCGTCTGCTTGCAGTTGCAGATGAAGTACGGCTTAACTTCGGTGCACTCCCACTTGACCGGGCGCAGCTTGATGTCAGGGCGCTTGTGGGTGCCGTCGCAGAATGGCTGCAACAGAAGGAATGGATTAGATTTAGAAATAGAACATCTTAGCATCCTGAACAAAGACACACACTTACCTGCTTCTTACTCTCTCCGCAGCTGCACCAGAAGTAGGTCTTTCCCTCGGTGGGGGTGAACTTCACCGGCTTGATGTCGAAGACGAGGCCCTTTTCAGTGATTTCCGTTGCTCCTGTGGCAGTGGACAGACTGCGCCGAGCTGCAAGCGTTGTCAGACGGACTAGTTGTGACTTCATTTTCTAGCTTTTCAGATTCGGGTAAAGCTTGTTTGAGTGCTTGTTTTGACGGCTGTGAAATGTAAACAGACAGACAGACAGTGTCATGTGTTTCTTCTTTGCTACCACCAGTCAGTCAGCTGTTGTCGACTGCTTCTAACAGTGCAACTCGTCAGTGTGGGCACTCGTCTGTGCCTGTTCTTGTCTGTGCTGCGTGTACCTCTCTCTTTTCTTTTCCCTCTATTTATATCGGTGAAACTCTGTGCATGTTACTTTTCTGCGTACATTGGCACTTGGCCAATTCGGCTTTTAAGATTGTAGAAAGTACTTCTTGTAGAAAGTACTTCTTGTAGAAAGTACTTCTTTTCACTCTTTGCAGCGCACTCTTTCTTGACCAGGTTTTCTGGTCATCTTTCCAAAAAAAACAGAAAAAAAGTTTAGCATCAGTTTTTAATTAATTTTTAGTTCAGTCACGCTTCATTAGCTTCAATTTATCCAATTGAAAGCCTGTTTAGTGTTAGTGCATCAAAGTGACCTTCAAAGTAAAATAGCACTGCTGCTGCTGCTTCAGTTTGAAGTGCAAAAAGACAGAAACAAAATGGTTGAACTTTATTAGTTTTCTTTTTGTCACACAAAGGGCACCATGGCGAAGCTGCCCGGGCCAAAGAGGCCACAGGAGGCGGCCACCTCCTCGGTCCGCTTGACCAGAAGGTACCCCGCCAGGCCCCAGTCCGCCGAGCCGTACGTTCCCTTGATGATCCAGTGGGTTCGACTGTAGCCCACCAGGAGGCCGGTGTGGGTGATGGGCGCCCCCGCCCTGCACCGCCGATTGTACGGCCCCCGCAGGTTCAGCCAGAAGGGCTCGTGGACGGCGCGGAAGGGCACCACCACGGGGCCGTACTTGAGGAGGAGGCGCCGCAGGAGGCGGTCACCACCGGCAGGCGGCGCCGGGAGGTGGGACTTTTTGCAGAAGAGGCGAAGGCGGGCGGCGAGCAGCCCGGAAGGAAGCGGCTGGTGGCAGTTCTTTGGTCGGAGCTAACCAGAGGAAAAAGGTCGATTATTTTTAAAGTTCAGGGGTTTTTAACCTAGAACACTCACCACCGGTCTTTGAACAGCCGACACCTCATAGGGCTCTCCCTTGCTCCGTTCCACCAGACCGTGCTCTGCGGCCACCCTGAAGACGTGCTCCACGCGGCCTGCCTTGCAGATGCTCTTCTCCGTTGCGTAGCCGAGCGCTACCAAGCAGTTGAAGANACCTAGAACACTCACCACCGGTCTTTGAACAGCCGACACCTCATAGGGCTCCGCCTTGCTGCGCTCCACCAGCCCATGCTCTGCCGCCACCCTGAAGACGTGCTCCACGCGGCCTGCCTTGCAGATGCTCTTCTCCGTTGCGTAGCCGAGCGCTACCAAGCAGTTGAAGAGGTCCTTTTCGCTGAAGCGAATCGAGGAGGAGGTAGTGGTAGATTTTGTCTTTTGATTACCTCCTTTTAGTGGTGGTAGTCCATGTTTCAGCATGTACGCGGACTGCATTGCATCCACGGCGGCAATCAGGTAGCAGGTGGCGCAGTGGCCCTGGTCGGCCACCGGGCTTATCACGCCCTTTTGCTGGCGGTAGTCGTATTCGGGTGGAATTTTTTCATTATTTACATTTTCTTCCTCCTCTTCAACGTAGCAGTCCTCCTCGTCGCTGGTCGGCAGCTCGCCAAGGATTTTCTCGCCCGGCACTCGGCCTAGAGGGCCGAATTTGAAGAGAGTTGTTGTGGTGTTTGTTTCCGGTTGAAGGAGGTACGTCGCGGCGAACTCCTCGCTTGAGAGTGCTGAAAAGCGTGTCAATCCCAGTTTTGTTGGATCGTCGTCTTCGGACTTGAGGCATTCTATTACCACTTTTGCTAGGCTTTTTACCGTTTTGATCAGGTTCTTCAGGCGGTGGATGATTGTTGGTTGATGATGATGGCTTGTTTTGCCTTCACCACCGAATATTTCATTGTGGTGATGTTTCTAATAAAAAAAATTAAAATCTAGTTTTAAAAGCTTTAATTTTTACCGCAAACCGCTCAAGTACAGTGCCCAGTGGAAGGCTGAAAATGTTCACCGATTCATTGCCAACACTTTCTTCATAACATCTTTTCAGTTTTTCCCTTTTCCGTTTTATCAGCTCAACTTCATGTGAAAACAGCTGGTCGATGATGCTAAGATGTGGAACATGGTCTTTCAATTGACGAAAAGTTTCTTTGATGTGATGAAGTCTTTCGAGGAAAAAGGCATCTGTTGTTGTTGATTTACTTTTGTTTTGTTGATGTGAGATAACTGTCAGAAAGAAAAGGCACACGCAGATAAGTTGAAAGATTGTGAAAGTGTTTGACTGCATTTTATTGGTAGAAAAAAAGCTAGCCAAATTAGTGTTTGAGTTTCAAGATTGCTAAACAAAAAAAGTTTAATTTTTTTGTCAAATCAATTAAAATAAATAAAAGCCAATTGACTGAAATAAATGACTCGCATGACCTTGTGGCACAGTAATGAACAATAAAAAATGGGGAAAAAATTAAAATGCACGCCAAAACGTAAAACCATAACCAAAAAAGTTGNATAAAAAAGAGTTGATACTCACTATCTCAAAGTCTTCAGGCCACTTTTTACCCTTCAAACCGCTTGGAAACTAAATTAAGCCCTTTTGGAGGTAATTAAAATATAAATACAGTTGCACAGTAGGAGAGAACGATATTTAGTATGCAAAAATTTATGTTAGAAATTAAGAAAAATGAACTTAGCAATCACTTTA
Source organism: Rhagoletis zephyria (assembly GCF_001687245.7). Lineage (NCBI taxonomy): Eukaryota > Metazoa > Arthropoda > Insecta > Diptera > Tephritidae > Rhagoletis > Rhagoletis zephyria. The sequence continues at coordinate 3,606 of NW_016189306.1, forward strand.
CTCATCTCTCTATTTTCCACCACCTGTTATTGTCTCCACCACCAGGCCTATGAACCTTCCAGCTTCGCCCGTCGCCTTCACCACCTGGCCGAAGTCCACCAGGCGATTCACGCGGTGCTGGAGAGCAAGGAGAGTGGCCACAGTCCCCTGCACCCGAATGCGACCATCGTCGAGAGGATCATGTCCGCGGAGGCGGTGGCCAGCCTGCTGGGCCGAGTCAAGGCTAGTGGCCGTTTTGAGGCCTGCTACAACTGCCTGCTCGGCGGCCACCGGCTGAGCGTCTTCGAGACGCCCGTCAAGACGGTGCTGCTGGAGTACCTGAAGGCCCACTTTCACCACCAGCACCACTACTGGG
>NW_016189307.1:0-3959 GCF_001687245.7 Rhagoletis zephyria
AAAAAAATAACTCGATTTTCGGAATCACCGAGCAATTCTAAATAGGAATTGGATAGTGGCATCTATAGAACATTTTTGCTGTAAACCTGTGTAGTTCATTGAAATATGTAATTAAATTTAATCCTTGTGGAAGACGACAATAATATTTAAAATTTGCAAACTAAAGGTTCTTAACAATATTCCGTTTGACACATTTATTTTCAGATAGCTTGCGAATAATTAATTTAAATTTTACTTTTAAAACAGTTGATAACGCGTTTCAAAATGTGTTCAAATATAATTTCCCTTAATTCAAATTAAATTTTATTTTTCAAACAGATGACAGTTTGCCTCCATGAGTAGTGAATTGATTTTATATATCTCTATACCAAGTTCCAGTTTTAGCTAGAAAATAATTTGAAGAAGGTTTCCGCCTGTTTTGAAAGTAGAATTTAGCTTAATTATACACAAGTTACGCACATGAAATTTTACAATATGGGTATCAAACGATCGAGTGTTCAGAAATATTTAGTTTGAGCAATTAGAATTGAATAGGGGTTGAAAAAAATGTATTCAAATTATTCAATAAGTTAAATGGATTGTCAAAAGATGGGTGACAATCTAAATGCAATATTGAAATGATAATATCAAATGATGGACTTTTTGAAAATCTTTAGGCTGATAATATTTTTATTTAGAGTATCCACCTTTTTTTTTTGGAGGTTATCGGAACTGCGCCGTGATTTCGACTTAAAGAACTGGGATTGTGCATAGATGTATTCTGTTTTCAAGTAAGAACATTTTCAGCGGTACAGAAATGGTTTAGATGAATCATTGTTAATATTTTTTGAGGCTTTTTAATAGAGTTTCACCTTTTTAAAATGTTAAGTTCAATTTTGTCGTTTTAACGCCCTGCGGGCTTACTTGTGTATTATTAGGGAGCCAAAATACAGAACATAAAATATAGGGCAGCAAAATAAATACACAACATTTGGCTTCCTGTATAAAACAAATAAATTATCAGGGACAATTGAGCAAAAGAAGTACTCATAGAATTTGACGTTTCTCAAATTTTTTAGTAAGTTAGGTGAGTCACTAAAAAAGATGTAGGCAAAGTACGCTAGGTATCAGAGCGGAATAGAGTCAACCAATGATGAAGATCAGTTCGGTGAAAAACTGCAATACAGTGACTACACTCCTGTGCATGAAAAGGCTCCAGAGACAAACTATACCTTACCAAAGGCGAAATTTTTTCACTAAAATTACATACTTTCTAAAGGGACATTGCATAAAAAATGTATATCAAGAAGTTGGTTTTTTGAAGTCGGATTAATTAACATCTCAACCGAAGTAGAATTGTCCGTTATTTTATAGGATGGATCCCAACATGCAAAATATGCGAAATAGGCAACAATCTTCAATGGCCTACCGATAACATAATTTCTTTGATTACTTTTTACTAAAGTTTTTAGGAATATGTTATCACAAACTTCCAAACTGTAGAATTTCGCGTCATCAGTATTATTGCCAGCAACGAAAATTGCGTGCGGTACTTACTAACACATTTCAAAAGTCTAATTATTAAAGAAATTCTACTAAATTGTTTAAAGCAGAATTCTAAATTAGACACAAATAACAGCCACCATCATCCGGTAATTAATTTTATAACATTGCAACCCAGAATCGCAAGTGGGAGTTCTCAACCAATAACCATTTAACTAATTTAGTCCCGAAATTGGCGCGGACCAAAGTTTGTGTCCATGGTTTATTTAAATTTTTTTAGCGAAATCGATGTAATGCAAATAGGTCGTCTAATACTCTTGCCAAAAACAAACAGTTTGAAGAGTTTTTTATGTTTTGAATACAAACTCTCATCAGTGAAAAGAAGCTTTTTATACTAATTCTTAGTGTTATTTAATTTCAAATAATTCCATATGATTTTTTAATCGAATGGCATCATTTAATAGTAGGAGAGATTTTTACATAAGGTAAAACTTGGTGGATTGGATTCAATTTCCTTTATTGGTTTATTTTTTATACTTGGAATTGGTTTCCCCAACTTTATGTATTCAAATATTCTCATTTATAAAATGCCTTATCTCTATGATTTATTAAAATAGCTCACAATTTTTGATGTCAAATGAGAAGAAATATTCATATTAAAAATACCATTACTATAAAAAATGTATTTACCAGTTGAACTCTACCCTTGTATGCACTTGTCTCCGAATTAGATAATCATATTTTGTGTTAAAAGTTAAAATTCTAAATATTCTGCTAAGGCATGCAAAAATTTAGATAACTGCATATGTATTTAAGCAAAAGGCGTTCGGATAAACGGTTTACATGCGGCTGCATTTTTGTGCAAATAAATTTCTCGAAATTTATGATACTGCCAAACTGAACAAAATTTATTATTGAATTTCAACTCAAAGTGCGCATTTAGGTTGTAAATATACATATGTGAAGATGCCCTGCAGGAAAACCGATTGATTTTAAGCTGACTAAAATACAAAAAATCATATAAATACTAGTAAATACTAAAACTGTACGACACGAAACAAGACGAAGTCTTTTACAGGGAACCAAGAAAATAAATGTACGTATGTCGGAATTTTGAATGTTCACATCTGTGTTTTTTTTTTTGTGAAATCAATGTCTCCCAGTTTTTGAAATTTTTTTTGGTAAATCGGCATAGGAAAGGATGTTAAACAGTAGGAGGTGCTTTTTTCGGATAGTGTCTATCTGGAGTGATAAATAACATTTTCTCTGTGGGCTTTTTCCGCAAAACCAAAATGTATGTGTTCTGTTTAAAGTATGAATGTACATATACTTGTTGCGAATAAATTCTTTTAAGTCTCCTAGTAACAAAGGTATGTATATGTAGTTAGTTATTACAGCATCAAACGTATTCTTAAAAATTCTGTAAATTATTCATTCCGTCAAAGGAATTTTATGGCTAGTTCTTTGGGAATATGGGTATAAACTATGTATGTTAATATGTATACATTTAGGTATAAATTTAGTATAAAATTCTCAGCAGTACCTTAATTTCAGCTCTTCAATCCATCACAAACTTCTACTAATATTTTTTTATAGTGCGTATAATATTCGGATTTATGTAGCGCTTTATGTATGTTAAATATATGGATTTTTGGAGAATTTATTTAGCTTCGTTCTCCATGATTCGTACTATATATTTTTCAATTGGTTCGTAATACATACGTATATATAAGTCAAGCCACTCTTTTTTTAAGCTGAATAAAGGTAAATTGCAAATATCTCGAAAAGTTATGACCGAGCAATTCTACATAGGAATTAGATAGTGGATAGGGTTTTCAACCATACTATAATATATAGTATTGTACTATTTTTTCGGTCTGCGTATTATTATTACTCAGTCATAAATATACTAGAAATAAATATATTTCAGTAATTTTTTAAAAACAAAATGTATATGTATTTAAATGGATGACCTTTATACCAAACTAAAAATATTAAATTAAATATTCTTTAAAATAAAAGGTCAAAATGAGTTTATGAATACAACCACAGATAAAAATGTAAACATTTTTAAAAACCCTGAGAATGAGATCTCAAACTTACTTAAAACTATTGCATTTCTACTCCCTATTCCTGCAACTTCTGCATTCACAGAAAGAATGTGAAACAATCAACTTTTGATTCATATTAATTTAAATATTGATTGCGATAACTTGATACTTTCATTGTTAACAAGGAATTGTTGAAAACTTCCAAAAGAGTAAACAAATATATTAATGGGAAATATTTAAACTAAAAATCGTTTTTACTTTTTCTCAACAAAGTAGAAAGAAAAGAAGTGAGTTTTGAGTTTTTAATTCCTTAGTTTTAAAAACGATTGGGATTTATAAATTTAGTTTAGCTGTGATTCGGGAGAGCGGATAGTTAGCGGCCTTCGGCCTTGTTCTCAAATGGAAATATTAATTTGAAAATTTAAT
>NW_016189308.1:0-3959 GCF_001687245.7 Rhagoletis zephyria
TATAGTTCCGAACTATTTCTAAATTCGTCACTTTAGATATAGATTTCTAATGAAAAAAACTGAAAAAAATTAGTACAAATTTTTNCTAGTTCCTATCGGACCAGTTCGTTTTTGGCGATGAAGACCTAGTACGGAACTAGAAATTTGATTCACTAGTCCGCGGTTTCCCTACAGGGTATGTACATACGTAGTATATCCACCGGTCATTCGTGTTGATGTTCAACACTTTAATAGCCTGTCGTTTATTGCGGAATTGTTTGCTGTGCGCACGTGGCTACTCTTTGCTCGTACCTTCCATTCACTTCGCTGCTCGTTCCCTTCCACCCAACTTTGTTGTGGCATCCTTGCTTTTTTCCTTTGCTGATTGCTCGCTTGTTTGCTCGGATGTCGGGTCGTCCCGTCTGAAATTGCTGATTCATTTGTTTTTGTTGTTGTTGCTGATGGCATTTTTGTTGTTGCTGTTTGGGCTGCTGATGGCACGAAATCGTTAGAAACTGGCGCAGTAGGCCAGCTGTATGTATGTATGTATGTATAAGTTTTTAGGCTTAAATTTAAGTAAGTAAATCCTTACGCCATTTCCACAAGCTTTAATGACTGCGTCAGCATCGTTGCAATAATTTAATAAAATCATTCGCTTTAAAGTCATAATTTATTCTTAAAACAAAGCGCTGAGTAATGGCATCACTTGGCGGCCATGAAAAAATCTGTGCAATCGCCGTGGCCATTATTGTTGTAAAATTTTAATTTCATAATTTTATGAATGCGTGGAATTTAAGATATTTTACGCAGATTCTGAATGAAGAATTTATTTACATACATATGTACATATTTTTGACAGTAAAAACTTTAATTAAAAATGCCATTCAAATTACATGAAAAACAAATAGTTATGAAATACATACTATTAATAACAGGAATTTATTTATGTAAATTCTTTGGTGCGAAAACTATATAAAATTGCGTTAATTTGCCACGCAGAAACCGACAGTATGCAGAGAATTTACCTGCCAATATACAGAAATAAGTAGAGATCAAAGTTCAGATTTAATATGGTATGCAAGTGCTTGCCTACGATTTCTACGCTTAGTTTGACGCTCATATAAACACCAAAACCTAAATACAACCGGTTCGAAAAATCTGTCACTCTATTCGGCACTACTTTTCTCGACTAAATAACTAAACTGTGCAGATTGCAGCAGAAGCGAATAGTTAAGCAGAATTGTATGATTAGTTTAGTTTTCTGAAAAACGTTTAAGGCAGTTCCGCAGCCGGAACATCTTGTTAGATACTCCTCATCAGTGCTGTCGCTGTCACTTCAATTGAAGTTTTTCACTTCACTTTGGAAGCCTTCACTTCGTCACTTCATTTTAATCCACTTTCCTCACATTAGATTTATCCCAAAAAAAATATAAATAAAATGTCTTTGAAATAAAGGATTTATTTAAACAAAATCAAAAATATTTTGCTAAAATTCTTGTTAAGTTGTAAGTTCAGCAATGTTAGTTTTCGCACAAAGCTGCTAAAAAGAGGTCTTATAAAAAATCTCCGATCTGGCATCGGTGATTTGGAAGAGGTCATTTTGATTTTCATTTTCACATGTATAGTGGCAAAGCATGGTACAATTATTACAGGTATTGTCTTCCCAGAGAGATTTGCTTCACATCGAAATTCGTGCTCCCGTATTTTCCTTTTGACGCATTTCAATGTTGATTCTTTTACTTTTAGTTGGCTTTGTTTTTCGTTTTCGCTCTATTTGATTTTTATGACTTTTCTAAACAAAGGAAAAAACGTTTAAAATAAGAAGGTTTGTTCAAATAAAACATGGACATGCATGGTATATGGTGTACAAAAATATCCCTTTTCCCTTGCAGTAAGTAAGCAAATAAGGCAGATCGGAATATGCGCTCTCTGGGAAGACAATACCTGTAATTATTGTACCATGGTTGCAAAGCGTACAGGAATGAATGGGTGGGCAAAGTTTCATAAATATTTAGTAAATATTTGACAAAAATAACAATTATATTTCAATTTTCATACATCTATTTACTATTAATATCATCAGTGAACTGTAATTTTTGACTGTCTTTCCTCAACGTTTGAGACATTAGGTTTGTGCCACGATCAAAGAAACTCGAAAACTTACTTGTGGAACGCGTATGTGTAACTCTTCGATTAGCTTGTGGAACAAACCTATTGTGACTTTAAAAATATTCCAACACCAAATTTGCACAGGAACACAATAAATTATAAATTATAAAAATTTAAAATTACTTTTATCGTGATAAAATAATAATTGATTAGCCAATCAGCTGATAAATAGCCTAATCGGAAAATTCCACACCCCAAAGTCGTCACTTCGATAATCATTTCACTTTTAGTGTGTTTCACTTCGCTAGAAAATTAACACTGCTCCTCATACTGCCTGATTTGGCTGATTACTAGGGTGGTCCAAAGAAAATTATATTCGGAAATTTAATGCGCTCCCACCCTAGGATTGTTCTATACCGAATAATATATACCCCTACCTTTTTATTTTGAAATCAAATGTGAATGAAATGTTTAGAAGTCGCTCAAACGCTCAAATTTTTCGATGTATGGGCAAAAAACTTTTCGCAGAAATGATATAGAATTCTTGAAAATCAATATTTTTCAATCGGGAAACTCTTCCGGCGACTTCCAATAGTAATGGACAATTATTTATTTAACTATTTTTAAATACCAGCGTTTTTCTTTGAATCACCCATTGCACTTTCTGGGGCTTTTGGCGGGCCAATAAAATTAAGTTACTACAAAAAAATGGTTAAATAAACCATAGAGAATCATTATTGGGACTCTTCTGAAGAGAAATGGAGTTTTCCGATCGAAAACTATTGATTTTCAAGAACTCTATACCATTTCTAGGAAATGTTGTTTTTTCCTCATATAAAATACATGGAAAATTTTGCGACCTCCAACAATTTTTCGATTTCAAAATATAAAAATACCGGTATATTCGTTTGGTATAGAACAACCCGAGGGTCTCAGAGTATTAAAATTACGACTTTATTTTTTCACGTGCATTTTTGGACTACCCTACTGATTATACATACATTCCATATGGTAATTTTTCATGTTGTATACCTACTGATTTTAATTTAGAGATTTTTTGGCGCCGAACATTTTGCATAGAGGTTGACAGAATTCTACTGCAGATCTGTTTGCTGAATTTTATTTATCTTTAAAATCTTAAAATGCTGCCTTTAGAGCATTTTTCCTTCAGGGAATATAATTGGCATTGGCTCAGCCAATCAGATTCATTGAATATTTGTTGGATCGACAAAATTTTGAGTAGGAGAAGTATTAGCTACAACAGCATATTTCAGCCGGAGATTCACGTAATATAAATTTGTAGCATAGAATGTCTTGGAAGGGGCATATCATCGAAATATATCTGCAATATGTCGAATTGTCAGGGAGCCATACTGGCACTAAAGTCCCACAAAATAAGTTATCAGCTAGTATATTATTGCCTCAATGTCCTAAATGCTCTGCCAAGAAAACAGCTTTATTAAGATAAGTACCGCGTCTCACACAGTGGTGACTGCCTAGCGAAACAGGGAGCATCCGCAGTATTTTATGGTGCGGAACCCTTTTGTGGGCATACGAAAGTATGCGTAGATGAACATTTGTAGAAGTAAAAACTAGTTAGCACTTTAACAAAGTCACACAGCCGACAGCCGAGAAGCATAGCAAATACCGAAATTCGAAAATTCCAATTTGGTTTGTTTACAAAAGTTGCAACCATATCCTTCAGCTAAAAATTTTCCAGCACAAAATGAACGTTTTCGCTCTAAATTTTTGAGTGATAGATAATTCTTTGTCTATATCGAACGCCAACTTGTAAAAATTAGGAAAAACTATTACAAATTTGTGGGGGGTCAAGGTTCTTGGTGCTGTTATCACACGTGATGCAGTGCTCT
>NW_016189310.1:0-3959 GCF_001687245.7 Rhagoletis zephyria
CCAGCCACAAGGACCTCCCCATCAGTCACAATTTTTAAATGTTTATATATTCCTACGAGAATTATATCAGCCTAATTTTTAATGAAAACGAATGCGTTTAGTATATATTTTACAATACAAAAAAATCTCACTTGAAAACTAAGTGTGTTGGTTTAAATTCGAATTTGAGGGCACAAATGTACAGTCTTCCATTCATTCAAAGAAAGTTAGAAATTGTTTGGTATTTTTTGAAAGGAATTTTTTACATAAATTGTTTATTTATACATATTCAAAAATATCTTTCACTGTTTTGTAAGATCCGATGACATATGTAGTTATAATTCACAATTGATCACATTCCGGAGTGAAATGTACTACCAGTCACAATGGAATGGCCCTTAAGCAGAGTTCATGAATGAAACTTCAATGTTGTATTTCCATACTCATTTCTACATATTTATGCATATGTTGGGTTAGGTGCAGATACATGTATGTATATTAGGGAGGTCCAAAAATTCATGTAAAAACGTAAAGTCGGAACTTTAATGCTCTTACCCCTTAGGATTGTTCTACATCGAAAAAATATGCCCTTATTATTTTTATCAAAAAGTATTTAGAGGTCTTTTAAAGCGTTCAAGGTTTTCATGTGTTTATATGACGAACAAATCGTGCAAATGGTATTGAATTCTTGAAAATCGATCAGAAAACTCTGTTTCTCTTCAAAATACTTCCAGCAATAATACTCAATGGTTTATTTAATCATTTTTAATATTAGCGATTTTACTACACCGGTCCTCCAATGCATTTTTTGGGGTTTTTGGAGGAACTATAAAATAGATTATATTAAAAAAAGGTTAAATAAAAAATTTAGTATTATTACTGGAAGCCTCCTATAGAAAAACATAGTTTCCCGATAGAAACATATTGATTTTCAAGAAAAATTCTTTTTTTTCATATAAAATACCTGAAAAACTTTAAGCGCTTTGAGCGACCTGTAAATATTTTTTAATTTCAAAATAAAAAAGCATGGCTATATTTTTTGGTATAGAACCTCATTAGCATTAAAACTCCGACTTGACTTTTTTTGCACCACCCCAATGTATATGTTTAATAGCGTCGCTGTTGAAAAAATGGAGAAACAAAGTACAACCATTTTCTTAGCACTTCTTCCACCTCAGCACACTTTGACAATGCCTATTTCAACTGTGCATAGTTTGATCTCATCTGTGGCACCGAATTGACTTGAAAATATCTTCTACAAACACCTACGGGTGTCAACCACAATTTTAATGTACTCGTATCTCTCTTTGACCCACCACTCACTTGCGTAGCTAAACACACCCGCATTCAAATACTCGGACGCACATTGTTGTTATTTGACTAGTTTGCGGTAGCCAATATAAATCATGAGTAAACATTTTGATATTGTAATCCTCACTTTAATCTACTCGTATAAGAATCGAGAATCAAAGTTTCTTTGATATGTTTGCGGCTCGCTTTCATGTCTCTTTTTTCGGCGGCTACCGAATTTGATGGATTATATGTGTCCAAACATGAACCGAAATTCGTCTGCTTCGTTATTTAGTTGGTTGTTGGGTGGGTGGTGGTTGGTTGGCAGAATTGTTTGCTCAGTCGCTGTTACAAAATGTTTTGGTTTGCGTCGTTTACGAGCCCGTTGAAGTAAATTTTTTGTGACTGTTGCTGTCGTCATCGCCATCTTCGGCTCCTAGTACAACGCGCACACACTCCTCCATACACATGTTTAACATCACCGCTGTCTTCCCTGTTCGGTACGGGACGTGCACCGATTGACAATCGGCCATCCAGTGGACTGCTGGTATTCGGTTCTGACGCATTTTATGTCGTCATCGCAATTATCACCTAAATATTCTACTTTCAGTTTTTTCCGTGTATTTTTGGCCGGTGATAAGAATTGATTGTTGCTCGGTGACTCCTATTTGAAGTTAAACTGCGTGTGTTGGCCAGAAAAACATTGAATCGATGGTGTAATGATGTGTTGAAGCGATGAAGCGGTATGCCTACCAATGTAGCGGTGTACGTTAAATTATTTGTTTTTTGTCGCCTCAGCTTTGATTTATGAAATAATTAGTTAGCCACACTGTGATTGCAACAAAATACGTGTGGAATACAAATAAATAATAATTGGTTTTCGGTCATCTATATATGTGATTCATGGTAATACTTGTGTGGCGGGGTGTATTTAGTACATACAGTGATTCACAGAAGTACTTTGCTTTGATATTTTTTTTCAAATTAAACAAATTTTCTTCAAAATGTCAAACTTATTAATCAGATATTTTTTTTTAATGTGCAGATTTATATCCCATTCTATTTTAGTATAATTAAGTGCAAGTTTTAAGTTGCTAAAAAATTCCGTTGATTTTTGATAATTTGTTCTGTTGACGGTGTTCACAATGTTCTTCCATACAAAAAAAAATAAAGTTATATGGATAAAAATACTCAAGACCGTCAGCAAAAAAAAAAATATATCAAAAATCAACGTGATTTTTTAGCAACATTAAATTTACGCTTTGTTAAACTAAAATTTAATGCGCTTTAAACCTGTATACTTCTTTAAAAAAAATCTGATCTTAAATCAAGGTTTTTGCTGTAGAACGAGCTTAATTTTTATAAAACAGTCAAAAAAATATACTATTCGAAAATACTTCTGGGAGCCACTGTACATGCATATATGTATATGTAACATGTTTATAAAAAAAGTATATGAAAAATACAAGCAAAAAAAGTGTTTGGTGAAATTGTGTAGAAGCTAAACTAAAAGCTTAAACAGTCAACGACGTAACGTAGACGTAGGTTGACGCAGACACGATCTACCTTATGGGACTCGCGTGTTAACGAAAACTCACCACCGCATGGCGGTGAAGGTGCCGTTGCTTCTCTCTCTCTCTATCAACAGTAAAGCTGAAATTAGTCAAGAACGTAAACCTACCGGTACGTAAACCCGAGTCAGCTGACACGATCTGTCTTACCAAAGCGCCATGTAAATGAAAACTCAACACCGCAGAATTTTTCTGTAGTTGTAGCCCGTAGCGCAGAAATCTGCGGAATTTAGATTTTTCCGTGTCAGCTGATTTCTCCTTCTTTAGATGGTTGCCACTTCGTCAGTTTTGCAGATGGTAAAAAAGTTATAAGTTCCTATTCGAAATATGTTTAAAATATTTGAAATTTACTATTAAATAAGGTTTTTGTTGAAAACTAAGTAGTTTATATTTAGTTACAATCTATTATAGCACGAAAAATTGTGGTTGAAAGGGTAAGTTTATGAAAAGGCATTGAAGAGTGGCAACAGTGTAGTAAGCAACACTGAGGGCTCCAGTAATCGACAAAATTCTGCGTATACAGACTGCGTTTAAGTATACGTTCTGCGTTCTCGACTAATTTCAGCTTAAATTTGATATGCTGCTACCTACGTTTACGCTACGTCGTTGACTAACTGCGCTTTTTGTGTCGGCATTTTAAATAAAATACGCTTACTCTGATCTCAATATCAAAGTGTTTTGGCGACAAAGTTGGGTAAGTTAATTACTTGCTGATGGATCACTTTTAATATTTATATTGACATAAAATGTTGAAAGCTTAAACTTGCGTTGTATTTTTTTTTATAATATGTATATATGTATTTATTGAATCTTTCTTTCGAAACTAACAATAAGTTTTCAAATCTTCCAAACTACCATTAAATTTAAAATGTCTGCGGCAATGCTTAGAATTTTTTTTTTTACATATGTATACATATATTTATTGCATCTGAAAGGACGAGTTCCAGAGCCGAAATTGATACATTGCTGATATCCAAATTTATTATCTTGCATTGTTGTAATTGCAACACTATTGAACAGCCGGACATATCTACAGAACTTTCCGCAATGGAGAAATCAGCTTAGTTGCACGAAATAAATTGAGCAGAAAATATATAGATTTTTATTACCAGTTCTTTG
>NW_016189311.1:0-3959 GCF_001687245.7 Rhagoletis zephyria
TTTTTCTACCAATTTTGGTAATAATTTACCAAAGTGGCAACCCTGGTTATTACACAAGTTGACCCCAATAGCCCCTCCCCATATAAAATTCTGTATCCACCACTGGATACCAGTGAATAAAAATTTTAACGTTTTAACAAGCTTTTAACTTCACTTACATACATATATCTCCAGGAATTTTGCTACCAATTCTAACCAACTTCCCGATGAGCTAGAGGCTTGAACTTTAAACTTAGCGCAAAACCCGATGACAATGTAATATGACAGACGAATTAATCCGCTAGGTGGCGCTTGTTTAGAGATGTTTTAAACCCGTATTTATGTTCTGATATGGTTCATATTTGGAATTTGATTTATTTTATTTTCAAAAACTTATTCGGGCATACTCATAGTCAAAATTAAGTTCATACTTAAAGTTACCTGTGGCTTTCTGACGTAATTTTTAATGGGTTACTTACTTTAAGCACCAACTTAACTTTGCCTTTAAACCCCCAATTTTTTCACAACAATCGATGTTACATCGCAACCAAGGATCCCAGCAAAACCACCCTGCAAAAAGGGGGACTAGGTTAAGGTCTAGTACGGGATCACGCTACCTTGTAACCAACACTAGTAACCAAAATGGGCGAAATATATGGAAAAAATATGGTTACATAATATTGCGATGTCATTGGACCTGACCACCTATGGTCCAACGCTGCATAACATGGGACCACTTTTGGTCCACCACTGCATAACATGGGACCACCTAGACTCCTTTTGGACCATGGCACATTCGGCAAACGAATATTATTGACGATCGGCCACGAAGAGGTTGTGTTCAACCCATATATCAGTTTTTTACGTTTGAAGTGGTCCAGGTCAGCATAACAAGTTACTAGTATTGTTGCGTACGACAGACGGCGTATAACTCGAGAATGGGTGGTCCACTTTGAGCTACTTTTTTGGTGTGCTTGNTCCTTTTGGACCATGGCACATTCGGCAAACGAATATTATTGACGATCGGCCACGAAGAGGTTGTGTTCAACCCATATATCAGTTTTTTACGTTTGAAGTGGTCCAGGTCAGCATAACAAGTTACTAGTATTGTTGCGTACGACAGACGGCGTATAACTCGAGAATGGGTGGTCCACTTTGAGCTACTTTTTTGGTGTGCTTGTTTGCCTTGTATATTCTTTGCGGTACCATTTACAATAGATGGATATGAACAAGCTGTTTGTGGAAAAATTATGTAATAGTGATTAAAAAACGCAAAATAAAAACATTTGGAGCTTACGTCTCTTTCGCGGTTACGGCTTGATTGGTAATTCGAATTCTTTGATGTTGCACTGGGGAGATTATGCCGCCGTCAGAATATTAAAGCGCAGTTAGTCAACGACGTAGCGTAAACGTAGGTTGACGTACGTAGCAGCATATCAAATTTACTGTTGATAGAGAGAGAGAGAAGCAATGGCAACGTCACCGCCATGCGGTGGTGAGTTTTCGTTAACACGCGAACCCCATAAGGTAGATCGTGTCTACGTCGACCTACGTCTACGCTACGTCGTTGACTGTTTGAACTTTAAAACATTGGCTTACACAGTAGCGATTGGCGCTTCGTGCCGGACGACGGACGGTTCCATATTGCGTACTTTTAGACCCCACGGCTTTTAATTTAGAGAATTTTAGCGTTGGAAATTTAGCGTAGCCATTGTCAGAATTCCACTATAGGATTGTGTTGTGTTAAATATCTTCGTTGACTCATTTACTAGAAACATTGCGCGCTTTACTTAACAGCGACTTGCAGAATCACGAATGTCGACAAACACAACTATGCGGCATTTAAGGGAATTTCGTCTCTTTATCCTACATTGGATTTCTGTAGGCCAACTATTCTCACCCATTTTGTCTTGTTGTCGCCAGCGAATGCCGAGCAAACATTTTGCCAATTTTAAAAGGTAAAAATTTCGCTTCTAAAAATTTAAAAATGTTCCTAAAACTTCCAAAGAAATTTGGAAAAGAAATACACTGTTTTTGTTTTTAGGAGTAGGGTGGGAGTGTCATTGATAAAATTAGAGTGAGAGAATGTTTTTCTTACAAAACCTTTCATTATTGAATCATGATCTTTTCACATATGAGCAAGCAGGCAAACTATTTGGTTTGAAAAATCACAAGTACACAAAACTTCTGGGAGCATTTTTGATTCACTATTAAGAATGTGATGGCAAAACGTGCCGAACTTAGCTGTTCTTGCTGGGATATTTTATATTTTAGGAATAGATTTGCAGATTTCAGCTAAAATTTTAAAAATATTTACTAGCCACAATTATAAGGTATTTTATCGGAAGGGAAGTGTCTCAGAGGTGGTCCCACACTACTCTGATTTAGATCCGATCATTGGATCATGAAAAAATTAACGGTACTCCTAAATTTTTATATGAGAATTGAAGTAGGTCTTGTTTTTTGCTTAAAAAGTACTCGTACTACTTCAGTTCTATGGATGTAAATATTTAAGTTCATATTTGTTGTCTAATTTATTTACAGCCAGTTTCACCAAATTATTTAAGTGAAAATTACTTTAATTTCGGTTTCACCAATCAATTTTAATTTTGATTTAAGTGACCTATGCTCTGCACTTAAATAAAAGTTAAATCAGAATAACCACACTCAGAGGCGTTTAATCACCTGATCATTGTGCATCTGCTGCTTACTTGTATACCAGTCCTGCTTTTACAACACAGCGTGCCAAAGCTTTCAAAAGCTCTCAGTACAAATGAAAGCGAAAGCTAGTCCTAGTCTGTTTTACAACCACTTTTTACTCACTTAAATAAATAGTTTATTGAAACTGAAAATTATTTAAATGAGAATTAAATACAAAATTAAATTAAAGTTAATTTCCACTTAAATAGTTTGGTGAAACTGGCTGTTAGGCTGCGTTTCTCAAAACTCAGCCCTGCTTTTACAACACAGCGTGCCAAAGCTTTCAAAAGCTCTCAGTACAAATGAAAGCGAAAGCTAGTCCTAGTCTGTTTTACAACCACTTTTTACTCACTTAAATAAATAGTTTATTGAAACTGAAAATTATTTAAATGAGAATTAAATACAAAATTAAATTAAAGTTAATTTCCACTTAAATAGTTTGGTGAAACTGGCTGTGAGTGTGGTTATTCTGATTTAATTTTTATTTAAGTGAAGAGCATGGGTCAGTTAACTCAAAATTAAAAACCAATTAAAATTGATTGCTGAAACCAAAAATTTTTCATTTTTCACTTAAATTAATTTGGTGAAACGCAGCCTTAGATATTTTTGAAGAAATATATTTTTAGGTATTTTGTTTGGCTATTTGTATCTATTTTATTCGAAGAATTTAGCTATAAGCCTCAACCCTTTCTGGCAACACTTATAGTGAAATTTTTCACCTTTTCACGTTTTCGTTTGACGCTAAAAACTTTCGCATTCCAATTTCAACAGAATGTGCAACAATTTTTTTATTATTTTACTTAAGCCCAAAATACAATATCGCAGTGGCAGTGACAGTTTTCAAAATCAGCTGTTGTTGCGAATATTGGCAGTCACTGCCGCAGCAAACACAATACGGCGTTGTCAGTGACTGACTGCTTTTTTTGACATTCCGTTTTGTTTGTTTACATTTTTGTTGTTGCTTTTTAGGCATCGGTGACATAAATAGAAGTTGGGCTCGTTTCGTTTATGTCAAATTCAACATGCGAAGTTTGCTACGATGAAAGCAGTGGCAGTGAATTTAGAATTTGGGATAAATTGAGCATTACTACCAACTGCCACTGCTGTATTGTGAGTCGCTTCATTGGACACCACACCAGTGCTGCCAGATTGTGGGTAATTTCCCTATTTGAGGGATATTTTGCATCAAAAATTATTAAAAGGGAAAAAGGACGCAGTTATTGTTCCATACTTGATCAAAATTCAAGAATATTCGACATTCTTACGTAATTAATCGTTCT
>NW_016189312.1:0-3959 GCF_001687245.7 Rhagoletis zephyria
AATCTATATTGAGCTCGAGGCCGTTTTTTAAATGAAAATTTATTGTGGATAAATAGATGCGCTTGATTGTGTGTTGGCATAACAAAAATGAAAATAGTGGAAAAAAGCAAACGATAATTTACAAGGCGTACTTAGCACGGTGCATAGGCAACTGGCTGAGGCAGTGGGATCGTCGGTTCGAATCCTACTGAAAGAAGTCTGATGAGGAAATGTGGTGATTTCCGAAATAGCTATCACTTCTACCATTTTTTCAAATTATTGTTGCTTTTCCACAATAAATTTTCATTTAAAAAACGGCCTCGAGCTCAATATGAATTGTTGAATATAATTGTTATAAGGCCAAAAAATAACAAAAACAAATTTATTATTATATTATATATATTATTATTGTTTGAGATACCGCATACCTTCAAAATTATGGCATTTTCATTTCATGCAGCAAACTGCATTTTTTTAGTCTATTTTGGGAAAAATATGGCACAAACGAAACATTTTATACGGCAACCATGTTGACACCCACTAAGGGCCGGTTTCTTTCAATAAGAAAACTGAAAAAATTAACTAAACTTTCTTTTTCATTCTTCTTCATTGTAACTATTTTGCAAGTTTTTTTTGGGCACGAGTACGCAAATACAGTGATAGTTTTCAAAAATTCAAAATATGAGAAGACCACTTATTTAAAACCAATCAGAGTCTTATACAAATTCTCATGTACATATATATATGTATATATAACATGTATACTTAATTTTTAGGTGTTTCCCTTTGAGATGAGACTTAAATTTAAGAATTCTCGGATATCTACAAAAACTCATGTATGTATTTGCCAATTTTTACAGTTTCATCCTCGCTACCACTTCTGTTGATTCCCATTTTATCAATATTAAGTACATTAGGTTTCAATTTGCAGATGACATGTAAACGGTAGAGTCTGATAGTAAACACGGGATGTCAAATGAAAACACGTCTTTGTAGATATAAACCCAACAAACATTTAAGTTTGAGCTCAACTTAGGGTTAGGTTGAGAACTAAGGTATTTCTCAAATCTCCAACGTTGTTTCTCAACAGTAGCGCAAGTGGAAAATTAGTTAGTAGTCAACTTGATCTCCAATATGATTCTCCAATTGCTCCAAAACATAAATGCTGTAATTAATAATAATAGATTGGCGCTTACACATATGGTAGTGTTTGGCCGAGCTTCTTCTCCGGTTTGTGGCATGCGCCTCAATGTTGTCACACAAAGCGGATGGACCTACGGTCTTACGCCGACTCCGAACGGCGTTTGTATTATATTTGTTTGTTTTATGTGAAGCTGTTTTTCATGGCAGAAATACTCTCGGAGCTTTGATATTGCCTGCCGAAGGGCGACTGCTATTAGAAAAATATTTTTTTGTTTTTTTTTATTTTTTGATGTTGGGTTGAACCACGCTCGAACCCGGGCCCTGCTGAATGGTAGCGCGCACTGCTAACCACTACACCACAGCGCCGCTGTAATTAAAATACCAAATTAATTTGTCCCTTTTTAATCGAAATGACATAGATAAATTTAAATATTTTGTTTTTTTCACTCCTTTTATAATTAGACTGCGGTTTTTTATACAGAAAACGAAGTCTAAAAATATGTACCACATATCTATAAACAAAATGTACAAAAATATATAAAATATACATTTTGCTCAAAGCTAAGCGAAAGTATTATGCCTATAGAATGTGAAAACGTTGGGTTGTCTGTTTTTTTACTCGCCTACCTATCGGGTTGGCAGGTATGAACAGATAGGTAATACTAATAATTTTCACTCATCTGTTTAACACATTCAATAGGCTTTATGCTTTCTATGGGTATATTCATTTTGTTCATTAAACAAATAAGTGTGAATAACTCAGTGAGAGGGGAGACCAGTATGTTTGCATGTATNCTGTGGCCAATGGTAATCAACTATTACCACCTCCGCATGGTTGTAAGCCATGCAGAGTCCGCAGAATGCTCCGGAAGCAGTGTCCGGAGGATGCATCCGACTAGGCAGAGCATACTTTGAACTGCCATCAAATTAAAACTTAAGAAAGTTTTATTACATGGCAGTTGAGAAGTGCATGTACATAAATTTCATTAATTTAATGAAGGAAATTTTTGCACATGCAGCAGTACATAGCATGCATTTAGGCGCCTGGTGTTAGCAGTCGCGTCCAAACAAGTGCAAAATTAAAAAAAAAATTAAATTTTTAATATTTCATTAAAAATATCCTGGCCAGGATTTTTGTTCAGTCAACCCACTCGCGAAATATTTCCTAACACGTTAAATTTCAGTTAAAGTAGATTTCATCCATTGAACAGATGGGTGAAGTAGGGCTGCCAACATTTTCTAGGAAATTATAAAAAAATATCTGAAAAAATATAGTACACTTCAAATAAATATACATAGTATTATATTTAAAAGAAATAATTAAAACGCTTTTTAAGTGTACACCTTTTTTTCTTATGCATTTCTTCTTTATATATCTTTGTAAGTATCATATGCTTTAACGCAAAATTAATATAAGTCAAAAGTTTATTTTTATTAATGAGTTAGTCGCTTTGTTTCTCTCATCTCATCATTTGGCATTTATAAAACTCTTTCTGTGAATGCCGAAGTTGCAGGAATAAAGAGCAGGAACGAAATAATTTTAAGTAAATTTGGTAATTCATTCTAAGTGTTTTTAAATATGTTGCAATTTTTGATCTATGGTTCTATTAATAAACTCAGTATGGCCTTTTATTTTAAAGAATATTTCTTTCAATATTTCTACTTCAGGATACAGCTCATCCATTTTAATATACATTTTTTCTTGCAAATTACTGAAATATATTAATATTTATAATACAGGAAATATAGTATTTTTGCATACTATATTTTTTTCCAATAGTATATAGTACGCAGTCCGAAAAAATAGTACAATACTATATATTATAGTACGTTTGGCAACCCTAGGGTGAAGGTCGTGCCTTGCTATTATAGTAATTCTATCTGAATTACAAACAAATGAGGTAATTCGCTCCCAAAATTTTGTGTGGCGAATAACGTAATTCGAAGGGTAATTGGAATGCGAATTACGAATGAGATACCGAAATACGTAATTGGGGTGGCGTGGGAAAGCCGTATTAGACATTCTAGAACACCTTTCCGCTAAGAGCGATTCCCGATTTTTTACTTGGTATGTACATACATATCTACATGTTTCAATAAAAAATTTTACTTGAGTGAACTTACCAGTGCGCATCAATCGGAGAAGGAAGCCCTGTGGCTCGATACTTGTGATCTTTGCAGTTGATAACAGAAAGAGACTCTCTTCAAGAGAGATTGGTTTATGATGGGTTAAAACACTATTTAGAGCAAATAAATGAAAACAAACACTTCTATGCACAATACTTTGAAGCACTCACTGCGCCCAACACAACTTCTGATTTCGCGCATTAAACTTCTACCCGCACTTATATTTCACAACATTCGCAAAGCTAGCTTACTATTGAGCACAAATTTAAACAGAAAACCGGATTTGAAACTCCTTTAAACGGAAATATCACATTTTTCACAAACCGAACAGAAAGCGCACGTGTCGGCAGAAATTAAAAACTACCGCTATTTCTGCTATGTTTGCTTAGCGTCAGTTGCTAATGGTGCCACCTAGCGGGTAACAGTTGTCACTTATATTCTTCAATGCGGGTTGCTTCACCCTGTGTGGATGCTATGTTATAAACATAAGCAATTTTATTTGGTGATATAAATATTTTTCAGCTCAAAAGTAATGAGAAATCGTTCTTGCTCTTAAAATTATCCTAGCTAATTTTCCAAACTGCACTAAAATGTAGTTATTCACTCCAATTTCCGTCGTGTGGCAATGAAGTTTCA
Organism: Rhagoletis zephyria; assembly: GCF_001687245.7. Classification (NCBI taxonomy): domain Eukaryota; kingdom Metazoa; phylum Arthropoda; class Insecta; order Diptera; family Tephritidae; genus Rhagoletis; species Rhagoletis zephyria. The sequence goes on from NW_016189312.1 coordinate 3,886, forward strand.
AACATCCGGTTAGTGCATATGGTCCCAAACCGATTCCGGTAGTGCATTTGGTCCCAAACCGATTCCGTAGTGAC
>NW_016189314.1:0-3746 GCF_001687245.7 Rhagoletis zephyria
GTAGTTTTATGGCACAATTGTTTGGAACTCAAACTTTGAATTTTTTAATTTTAAAAGAAAAATTTTCTCTGGACTGTTAATCAACTTGAAAAAAAAGTTTGGCGCCTTTAACGTGGTCTTGAATGCTTGCTACCACCATTAGCAAATTTCCACATACCCTACGATGCGCTTCGTGATAATTTTTTCTATTTTGTATATGTATGCATAACCAGAAGATAATTTGGCTAGGCTATTTTAATTGAAGCCATTCTAAAAGAGTTACCCAATAAAAAAAAGTGCTTCATGCAAGAGGGTTTCTTATTTACAATTTGCGCAAGTGTATATGCTTATATAATTTGACTCAACATATGTATGTTTCATATTTGATATGAAGCATAAATAAATAAATTCATTAAAGAAGTATTATTTGTATGAATTAAACGAACAGCTTTAAAAAGCTTCTCCAAAAGGCTATCTGAAGTACGTCCTACAAAGGCCCTTCTAGAGGCTCTTCTTTGGATAAACAAAAAAAAAAAGAAAGGGGAAAAAATGGCTTTCAGAAAGGTCTCTTATAAGTGATTTTAGCGCCTGAAATTACCTACTGAGTGGTATGTATGACCCCTTCAGTGAGGAAGTTCAGGAACTTCCACTTTTTTTCGGATTCGGATAAAAAAGGATTATTTTAACAAAGGAAAGAAGGCACACTCACCAGATATTGTTCGACATGTTCGAAAAACTTTTACTTATCGATTTTTTTATTAATAACAGAAATCTTAACCTTTTTTCATAGCAAAGATAGGCCAAAAATGAAATGGGTGTCTGTATTTACCTTCATTCAAAACCAGGACAATTTAGGTATGGACCAGGACACCAGGACAATTTTCTAAAACAAGGACAAATCCTGGAAAACCAGGACATCTGGCAGCCCTATGCTTAGAGTATGTAAAATTCTAGTTATCGAATCCAGCTTCGAGCTCAAATCCAACGATTGACTAGACATCATAAAAATTTGAAGTTTTGGGCGATTGGGATTGCAAGCAGTGTTGCCGCTTTGGTAATTTTTTACCAAATTTGGTAATTTTTTTATTTTTTTGTCGAATGTGGTAACTTATTTCTCACTTTGGTAACTTTTTCAATTCGGTCCTACAGGTAACAAAACAAGTTCTAATCCCACATTAGGAAGTGGGCAGTAATCGTTTCTGTTGTACAAATATAACAGATAGTCCTGAAAGTTTTCCGGCGTTCCTTGGTTACTAAAATAAAAAAAAAAAAATTAAAAGTCCTTTTCCCGAAGGTTGTGGATGTTCGTACCTTTCCTTGTCAGTTGGTCAGCTTTGTATTTGCAACCATATGAGTAGAATTCTATGTATGTGTACGTTCAAAAAGCTACGGCATTCAGGAGGGGACTTCACTTTATCTATCTATGTGTGAATCAAAAGCTTTCAAGAAATCATGCGCCTAATAACACTGGATCACAAATTTTAATTTCTATTTTGTTCTCCAGACGCCACTATCCAATGCGTATTTAAAATCGCTCGCTGATTCCGAAAATCAACCGTTATTCAACTAAAAAAAAAGTATATCTTACGAACCAATTAAATAATTGTAATACGAGGAGCGGCAAACGATAGAAAGCAAAATTCTCCATAAACCGTATATAGATTACTTTTCGATAGCCCTGATAGTTTCTGAGAAATAAAATAATCATTCCAGATCTTTTTGTTTTTTTTTCATGGAAAATGCGAAAAAAGCGAAAAATTCAAACGTTAACATTGAAAAAAGTAAAAAAATAACAGTTTCTTTGTAAATAATTTGCACTTGTGTTAAAGCCTATGCCTTTAGAAAAAAACTATGCTACCAAAGAAAGAAAATCGATATACATATAAATAAAAAAACAATGATTGGTCAAATGAAAATGCGCATAGGTTTTTATTACATTCCTTTTATTAGCTTGGGATGTAACTATGTAATGTTGATGCGCCTAAAAGATGCAGCGATTTCTATTCTCAAGTTACATACGTGATGACAGTACGAATGGCAATTATAATAGGGAGGTTTTAGTTTTTTAAACTATAATTTTTTTGTATGAAATATCAGCAGAAAAGAGTGTTACTCATACGCCACGTTCACCTGAGTAGGTACAGTGTTTGCATCGCAAACAAGATTAATTAATTTCTCAGAAACTGTCAGGGCTACCGAAAAGTGATATATATACGGTTTGTGGAGAATTTTATTTGCTTTCATTTCCCGTATCTCGTATTACAATTGTTCAATTGGTTCCTACGATATACGTGATTAAATGAAACCACTATTTTTTAAAGCTGAATAACGGTAAATTGCATGTATCTCGTAAATTTATCTCGATTTTCGGAAGCACCGAGGAATCTTATGTAAGAATTGGATAGTGGCATCGATAGAACATTTTTGCTGTAAATCAGTGTAATCCTCTGTTGCAATGATATTTCATCCATGGCCTGTGAATGATCAGATGTCTTCAGTTGCTTTGTGGTCTGAGCTTTGTATGTATGGAGATGTATGTGTGTATATCCAAATGCAAAATATACCATTATGAGCCATAAGACAGTAGAGCTGGAAAATTATCGATAGTCGTGGCCATCAAGAGTTTCGATAGTCGATAGTCACAATCATCGATAGTATCGACACTATCGAAAATGTCGACACTATCGATAGTTCTATCGATAGTTTTGATTTAAAAAGTCCAAAAATTAAACTTAACCACTTTTATTGAAAACGAGATCAGAATTGTTAAAATATGTCCATATTTTTTGTTAAGGAACAAAAGTTTACCAACGATTTTTGGCTTCAAGGAGCTCTGAAATTATTTGCCCTGCTTTGCTAAATATCCTCTCCGACTCACAAGATGAAACAGGTATCGGCGTCTTGTACTCTTACTAAATAATGTATACATGAGTGAAAACTATCGATAGTGCTTACAATACCATCGATGTTCTCGATAGTCAAAAACCATCGATACTATCGATAGTGCTATCGACATAAGACAGTACCATATTCTTAAAACAACGTGCAATCGGCAATTTGGTTTCTTCGGCCACACTTAGCTTTAAAATCCGCCACAAGCGTTTCTGCTGTTGTGACTTTTAGCGTTTACGCAGATATAAAAATTATAGCGAATGGACCGCTGGTTGCCTGAAAAGCTTGGTGTCTTCGTATATATGTACAGACATATACATGTATGTACAGTTCTGCACATAAAATAAGTTTGGTAATTTTTTGTTGAATTTGGTAAGTTTTTCTGGGGATTTTGGTAAAAAATAAAAAATAAAATTTGTGGCAACACTGATTGCGAGTGCATTCACAACGAGGCAAAATTCAAAACAAGTAAATTCTTGCAACATTTCTAAAACTGGAGAGCTACGGGTGAAAGAATTAGCCTTCAATCGACAAACGTCATCTCACAGACTTACATATTTCTTGTTGTGCGGCGAGCCGGCGGCGTTCGGCGCCTAAGGAATTTTGTACAAAATTTTCATGATGTATGTACATTGAATACATCGTTTGAAGGAACTAAATACTACTTGTATAAAAACACAATATTACGAAATGAAAATTACATTTTTAAATTAGTTTTTTTTTGCACAATTTGGGCCAGTGAACAAGAATATGATCTTCTTTATTTTTCCAAAAATAGTGTAACTAAGAAAAAACATAGGTAACATATTTTACGACGAAATTGTTTATTACAGTTAAATTAGGGCCGAATACTGGTAATCTAACGATTTTTTCCG
>NW_016189314.1:3756-3960 GCF_001687245.7 Rhagoletis zephyria
CTACAACAATACTACTTTTTTATACACCTACTACAACAACAAGAAAGTTATAACACATCAAAAACTTTAACGCCAATATCTCAGAAAGCAGTTATATAGAAGCTGCATTTTTGCATCTAACTCCTCTATTATTGGGGATAAAACAAAGACAAGTTGATTTTTCGATGTATTTTTTTAATATTTTAAACAAACACATTTTTTGCT
>NW_016189315.1:0-3958 GCF_001687245.7 Rhagoletis zephyria
ATGATCACATATAGGTATATCGGTAACCGTTCTACCAATTTGTACCAAAGTAGGTATTTTTATTGTTTTTGCCACATATAAGCAAAACGTTGAAAATTATTGAAATCGGACTAAANAGGTATTTTTTTTGTTTTTGCTACATATAAGCAAAACGTTGAAAATTATTGAAATCGGACTAAAATAACGCCCGCTTCTCATATAAGGGTAAATTTGAGAAATGCTTGCAACTTCAATATTTAGAAATTGAGGGACGCTAATTTACTCAAAATTGATACACCCCGGCTTACCATCTAGCGGAAGGTTTCGGAAAGGGGAAAAAACATATATTTAATACTTGCGCCGGGTATTTAATGTTCGGCTCCGCCCGAACTTAGACTTTCTTACTTGTTTTAGTTTAATTTTAATTTTTTTCAACATGTGCTGTCGTCAGCTTTCTCTGTTGTCCTATTCTTTCAATCCACCTTTTTTCTTATCTGTCATTTTACCACCTCCTGCTTTTACACATTGGGATATACGCGCCACTGCTTGTGTTATTATGTTCGCTGTTAACAGAGTGTCCAGATTTGGCGATTTCGCGCCAATTTGGCGATTTTTTTNTTTTAATTTTTTTCAACATGTGCTGTCGTCAGCTTTCTCTGTTGTCCTATTCTTTCAATCCACCTTTTTTCTAATCTGTCATTTTACCACCTCCTGCTTTTACACATTGGGATATACGCGCCACTGCTTGTGTTATTATGTTCGCTGTTAACAGAGTGTCCAGATTTGGCGATTTCGCGCCAATTTGGCGATTTTTTTTAGATATTTGCGCGTAAAGTTTAGGAAATCGCCATTGGCGATATTTGGCGATTTTTTCCCATCAAATAAATTTTTTGCAATTATAAAAATAAACAAAACTTAGTTTTCCACGATAATTTTACAGAAGAGGCTTATGAATTGCGTGATAAACTTGACGTAAGAAGCATATTAAAAACATTTAATCACCCTAATCGAAGAACTTTTGAAACGATTACCTAATCAATTAAATACTTTTAAAAAAGCTTTGATTTTGTCACCATAAAAGTATGTAAATCACAAGAGGACGAGTTTCAGGGACCTGCTATTTCACTATTTGACTTTGAAGGAAAGAAAAGTAGCGGAAACTGAATATTTAGATCTTTTAACTTTCCCATGGAATAACTCAGAACCATTCCATCCGACTCTGAATAATTTTGGATAATTGCTTACTGAGTGAACACCGCAACAGGCAGTAAAATGTTTGGAAATATAAGGAAATTCATATTATTATTCTTGCCGCATTCACATGCTTTGTCGAGCGCGTTTTTTACGTAATGAATTCAACAAAAACTAAGATTCGAAATTGGATGAGGTTGGAAAGCCTTAATTCAATAGTTCGAATAAAGTGTTTTATGGAGGCTAATGGTTTCTGCTGCAAAACGTTTTCAATATCAAACAGTATGTTATCAAGGTTTAATACCTCAATATATGACAACAACAGAAATGTAAATAATTCAGACACAACTGGTGATTTTCAAAAAATTGCGGAAATAGCTGATCTGGCCTTATTATAAGTTTTTATTTAATTTTTAGCGCCGAGTTCTTAAAAGCGGATTGTGCGATGATTCAATTAAAATGAGTTATAATAAATTTAATAATTGCGCAGTTGCACAAAATGTGCTGAAAGAAATATTTTTAAAAATTATGCGTATTTTTTAAGAAAATTGTTTGTACATCACTATTATATAAGTTATCTGAGTCATTTATTATTACCCTCTGAAGGTATTATATTCGTTTTTGGTTTTAAAAACTATATTATAAGAAGATCTCATTTTTAAAATAAAAGATTTGTTACATCGATTTCGTAGATTTTATAAAAAAAAGGCGATTTTTGGCGATTTTTTCTTCAGAAATTTCGCTGTTTATTTAAACAATCTGGACACCCTGGCTGTTAAAGTGTGGTGTCTTCGCTATTACTGTTGTTATGAATTTTAACAGTCGTCTTCGTTTCAAAGGCAATGACAGCGCTTATAACATGATACGCATACTAGGTAAGCAAAAAGATGGCTTAAGAATTTGCCATCTAAACGCGCAAAGCCTTCCGGCTAAACTAGACGAGTTTAGATACATTTTTGAATCGTATGGCATCGACGTTATTTGTGTCTCCGAGACTTGGTTCTCTGCGTGGCATAGCGATATTCTATTTTGTGTTGACGGGTATAAGCTTTTTCGTTCGGATAGAATTGTGCACGGTGGTGGAGTTGCGATGTTTGTAAAATCTGGTTTGTCCTGTAAAATTAATTGTACCTCGCAGCCTACCAATTCTATTGAGTACCTTTTCGTCGAAATAATGTCAAATTATGATAAAATCCTCGTAGGTTGTGTTTACAGACCAAATAAGCAAACCGCTTATGAACACTTTATTGATTGTACTGAAAATCTTTGCCTTGGTTTTAACAACATTATAATTGCTGGGGATTTTAACAGCGACCTGCTAACTGAAGGAAAATTGTCCTATGCTATGCATAACCTTGGCTTAGTTCCAGTAAACACATCGACTCCATCACTTCACGCAATCCAGCAGCACTCTCTTGGACATTTTTTATGTAAGCGACATATCGCAAATCTCAATTTTCGATCAGCTTTCCGTCCCAAATTTTTCAAAGCATGACTTAATTTGGTAGTTTGGTATCTATTAACGAGCAGATTGCGTTCCTTCAAACCAATACAAATGCACTTTTTGAACAATATGTACCGCTTGTAACCAAACCTAGTAACGCTCTAAACCGCCCTTGGTACATAAAGAGTCTTATTCACAAGCGCAATATGGCATATCGCAAGTGGAAACTATGCAAGTGTGTAACCACTTATAGTGCATTTAAGGCACATCGAAGAGAGGTCACTAGAGCCATTAAACACCAAAAGCTTAAGTACTATGAGTATAGATTTAGCACGCCGATAGGTTCCAAAAAATCGTGGAATTGTATTCATGAGATTTGGAATGGCAATAAATGTAAATATGCTTCTGAACATATAAATGTTAATGAAATTTGTACAATTGTCTAATTATAAAAGTAATACATGTCATGAAAGGTATAGTGAGTGTACGACGTATCGAACGCTACCCGGATTCTCTTTCAGCATGTCGATGATTACGAATTTGTAAGTCCGTACTAGGTGTCAAATCTAATGCCATGGGTCTAGATGGCATTCATCCTAAGTTCTTTAAATGTATACTACCAAAAATTTTACCGTATGTTACCTATGCCTCAAATATCATTTTAACCACGTCCGTCTTTCCAAACTGTTGGAAGGTGGCCAAGGTCATTCCAATTAAGAAATCCAATGGAGATTACAGACCTATCGCAATATTACCTTTCCCGTCTAAAGTACTCGAAAGAATAATGCATTCTGAGATAAACTCCTTCCCGAGTCGCAACACTTTGGTGAGTCCGCATCAATCCGGCTTTAGATCAACCAGTGGCTGCACTACGGCGCGTATTAAGGTTTCCGACAACAATCTCGTAACTTTTCTAACACTTCTGGACCATTCCAAAGCGTTCGACACTGTTGATCACGGACTACTTGCATTGAAACTTAGAAAATTATTCAACTTTTCTGCGCCAGCGTTGAATTTAATAAAATCATACCTTAGTGATCGTTCGCAAGCTGTTTGTGCCAGTAACATCTTATCCAGCCATTTACCTATAACTAAAGGTGTTCGCCAAGGTTCAATTCTTGGTCCACTTTTGTTTGTATTATACGTGAATGATCTTCAAAACGTACTAAAGTACTGTAATATTCATGTTTATGCCGATGATGTCCAATTGTATGTTAGTTGTCCTCTTGTGTCCTCAACGTTGACTTAGAAAACGTCAATAAGTGGACCTACGATAACGGGTTACTCTTAAATCCTAACAAATCCCAGTGTATCGTTATTTATAAAAAGGCTTTTAAACTCGAC
>NW_016189317.1:0-3958 GCF_001687245.7 Rhagoletis zephyria
CAAATGTTTAAATCTAACTTACCATAATTTTATAAATTATGTAAGCATACATTTTTAATTCTGATTTGATCTTAAACCTTTGCTTTATGAGGTGCGTTCACGTAATGCTGTTTGACACATTTTAAATTTACGTATATCGTAAGTTTATACATTTAAATGGATAAATCTAACAAATTTTTCAAAAATTGTTAATTTTTAGTATGAAAAGTTTCTTAAGGAATTCACAAGGTGTTTTAAAAATAAAAACAGTTGATAATGTTGTGTGGTTTTTTACGAATCATCTAAACTTATTTTTACTGTTAAACTATTAAGACACGATTATGTGGCTCGTTCTGACAGCTTGTGAATCCCCTAATTAAGAACATAAATAAAAATACTTTAAGCCACATTTTAATCTCAGAAATCCAGTTTTTGTGTCACTTATTATTCATTGAAGTTTAAAATTAAATACCTTCATCCAAAATACATGCGCTATTTGTTATTCTAAGTTGACCCTATTAAACATTAAGCTCGACTTACATGAGGCGATTTTCTAGGCGATTCAACATTGGTCCAGAAAAATAACTCGTGTAAATGGTGATTCAAAAATCGCTTGCCTAAAGTAGACAGCAAGCCAACTTTTGCAGACGATTATCGCCTGTCAAAAAATCGCTTCATGTAAAGGCAGTTTTACGTTCCTGCAATGAGCACACATGTAAAAATTATAAAATTGTAATAGAATGTTTATAAATAGTTTTAAAGATAACTAAATTAAGAAATCCTAAACTTTATAAAAATATACAAACTTAAATAAAGTGCTGCCTACTACATACTTCAATTAAGATTTAATTAATAAAGATTTTTTTTTTCATTGCCCTAAGGCGTAAACAAATTTTAATAGCTTTAACAAAAATAAATGTTTAATGGAAGTTATTATACTGTTAACAAAAAAGTCGAAATACATACATATAATTTTAAATATTTTTTTGTCATCCCCTGTAATATAACAATATACAAACGTAATATACAAACAATTTTTGGCCGATGCCGATGCTGATGCCGATTAAGCGGCCTTAAGACAAAAAAATGGCCGATGCCGATGCCGATTCCTTAAAAAAAAACAACCTAAATATAAATTCATTCAAGAACAAATGTTTTTGATAAACTTTTATAACATAAACAAATAAAATTACAAAACAAATAATCATTCACAAATCTATTCACTTATTTATGTATGTACTTACATAAATATGTATTAAAAATAATATATCGCCTATGCATATATATCATTGCAATACTTTGGTTTATAGTATTTTCGTTATTCAATGTTAAAAAAAAAATAGTTCATTCGAAATCACACTTCTTATAGCCTATTTCCACCAAAAGTTTAACTGCAGTTAAGAGCTCAGGTAAGAGCCAAGAAATGGCCGATGCCAATGCCGATTCCTTAAAAAAAACAACCTGAATATAAATTCATTCAAGAACAAATGTTTTTGATAAACTTTTATAACATAAACAAATAACATTACAAAACAAATAATCATTCACAAATCTATTCACTTATTTATGTATGTACTTACATAAATATGTATTAAAAATAATATATCGCCTATGCATATATATCATTGCAATACTTTGGTTTATAGTATTTTCGTTATTCAATGTTAAAAAAAAAATAGTTCATTCGAAATCACACTTCTTATAGCCTATTTCCACCAAAAGTTTAACTGCAGTTAAGAGCTCAGGTAAGAGCCAAGAAATGGCCGATGCCAATGCCGATTCCTTAAAAAAAACAACCTGAATATAAATTCATTCAAGAACAAATGTTTTTGATAAACTTTTATAACATAAACAAATAACATTACAAAACAAATAATCATTCACAAATCTATTCACTTATTTATGTATGTACTTACATAAATATGTATTAAAAATAATATATCGCCTATGCATATATATCATTGCAATACTTTGGTTTATAGTATTTTCGTTATTCAATGTTAAAAAAAAAATAGTTCATTCGAAATCACACTTCTTATAGCCTATTTCCACCAAAAGCTTAACTGCAGTTAAGAGCTCAGGTAAGAGCCAAGAATTTTACCGTGGGGTAAACGGCAAGGTTTATTTCTTAATTTTTGCTTTTTTCCTTTCGTTTGCTTCTACTTAATTGGTGGAATTACCACCTTCCAGTTGTAATCTATTTTTTCCAGTAGGCATAAACTGCAGTTAAGGCTTGGTGGAAATCAATTATTAGTTATACTCATAGTAGTAAAAATATACAGCTTCTGCTGACTATAAAGGTGTTGTATTGAATACAATTTGTATAAAAGTATTTTTGTAACGTAAAAAATTTGACAATCCAGTGAAAAGAACCCGAAGGATTTAGGAATTCAGCGATTAATTCAAGGAAAATTGTACCAATACTTAGGGCCAGTTTTTCAGTGCCAGTTTAAACTTAGATTAAGTAAACTGAGTTTAAATTGAACAGCTGGCTGGCAGCCCATTCAAATTGCGTGACCAAAAAACTTGTGAAAGATCAACACTTACCTGCTACTTAAACTTGCACTTTATTATACTAAAATTAAAAAAAACTGCGTACTCAAAATAATTCNGCCCATTCAAATTGCGTGACCAAAAAACTTGTGAAAGATCAACACTTACCTGCTACTTAAACTTGCACTTTATTATACTAAAATTAAAAAAAACTGCGTACTCAAAATAATTCTAACAAATCTGATTAAATAGTTTCAAATTTAGATGAACATTTGTTAAAATTGCGGAAAAAGTAAAAATAATCGGCTAAAAATTGGCCAAAAACGGACGATGCCGATTAATCAGTCGTACTCTAGTATGTATACTAGTCAGAAAACTTTCAAAATTTAATAAAAAATATAAATTTTAAGAAAACTTTCAAAATTGAATAAAAAAAATATAAATTTCAAGAAACCCTCAAAAGCAATAAATTTTTAATGAAGATAGGTAAAAGTAGCAGTTTCGTCGGAACAAAGTCAGTGTCAAAAGAACTTTAATAAAATGTAGATTTCTTATTTTTTATACATATACGTATAGTTTTTAAATATATGTATGAATGTATTTTTCTTTCTAAAAAATATGTGCGATTTCCATTCTAAAGTGAATGTCGTTGAATACCCAATTTTGGTTTTGACAGTTCAATCTGCCATTTGAATTAATTTTTTTTTTAACTATGAAAATTGAATTTTTCTTAACTATAGATTTTAAAGTATTTTTTTTTTATATTAAATATGCTGCGTAATTAACCAAAATCACGGCTAAATCGAAGTACATAATAGAAAACCCAAATCGAAAATGCTGTATTAGGCAACGACGGAGCAGTGTTGGTTAAGCGATTGCTTCATAAAACCTCATTAGTTTGGCGAAAGTTGTACATAAAAGTTGAAGGTTTAAAGTTGTAATGGTATTGCAAAATAAAGTTTATAAAGAATAATCTTCGCTAGAAATCCTATTATAAATGGATCAAAAAGGATCTATTTAATAAAAACCAGTGTTGGTAAAACAGATCTTTCTCTGGGGCTTCGATTTCTTTTCATCTTTAACATAACGCCCAAAGCAATTATTTAGACATAACGACGCAACGAATAGTTCCGTTAAGAAAATGCTCGCAACCTTAACTTTGGCAAACTTGTCATAAATTGCATGCCTATTTTTTGTATCAACTGCTACCTTCGAGTCACGTGTAAACTCACCATAAAAATGGCCCATGGAATTCATTTAAAGTTATATGTATTTGGAACGCCGTTTATGCGATCTACCACTTTGTTGGAATCGGAGATATATATATCTATATCTCATTTCAAGCTCTTGATACAGACCACTCTATCGCCGAACGCACTCCCACAATGATGCCACCCCGCGCGATTTGCAACAGGGAGTTGCCACCTCCAGAAACCAACGAATAAATAAAAACATTTTTTTATTGCGATATTTCTTTATTGGCAAA
>NW_016189318.1:0-3958 GCF_001687245.7 Rhagoletis zephyria
ATTCAGGCAGTCACAGGCAATCCGGCAGCCTCAGAGTCAGCTAGACACAATCGGGGGGAAAAGTACACAGTTGTGCAGTGAGTTAGCCACCCAGTCAGTTAACTACCCAACCATCCATCCATTTGCCTGTCTGTCCGCTCATCAGCTTATCCAACCAGCCAACCAAGCAAACTGCCAAGTTTTCTCGCTTAAATATGGCACAGCGAAATAAAGTCCATGCACGTTGACTTGGATGGCGTTGGCGATGGTGATGACGCTGATGCTGTCGCTGAACTGAGCATTGATGACGATGTCGTCTCGTCCAATAATACACAAGAATACAACAATGAGCAACGGCACATGCAGAAGCACCCGAACATTTCGTGCTGTGTCCGACGTCTGTTCGACCGAACCAAATAAAAGAACGTCACAAAAGTGTGGAAAATTTGGGAGGTGAAAATATTGCATAGTCGAAAGGTATCTACTATATAGTAGTATAGTAGTAGATACCTTAATAAAGTATGTTGCGCTGTGCAGGGGCGCAGGGACGCGCTGAAATGAAACGAAACGAAGCGTTGCTAATAGTGGTGATGCGCGCCGTTTTTCGAGGGTCTGGCGAAAGTGCGCCCATTGTGGAGTGTGTGCAGATGAAAGGTGGTGTTGAGGAGGAGAGGTGATGCCAAGCTTTGACTGCGATTGTTTTTGTTTTCCATCTGCATTTGTTAGTAAAACGGACAATACGCTGATCTATTGTTGTAGTCTTGATTCTGATTGCTTTTAAGTGTGGAAGAATACTTCACTTAGTTGTCATGATTTTTGAGCTCAGATTTGTTATTTTCATTTTTAGGCTTAAAAAGTGTGTTCGACACCATTAAAGAGAGCATTAGCATTTGCAAACGAACAGCACAAGTTGCATAATATGCAAATACAAGTAGAATACTTAATGACAGAAAGAGGAATACATATGTACGTGTTAGCTTACAGCATGATGTTTCCAGATAATGTGCAAGGTATGTAGGTCTGCCTTAAGTTTATTTACCTTAGTTCGCTAATAATATTGGGAAATGAGAGTTTATTGATGATGGCGGCAATGGGCTGATAGGATCATCCACCTTACATTTAGTTTCATCTTCAAAATTGGAATCTATTAAAAATATCCAGGCTTCGGTTGCAACTGACTTTAATAACCTGGAAGGGAGTTCTCATTTTAGTGTCCAGTGAATTCGACATTTGTTTGGACGGGGAAATGGCACTCATGGGTGATGGATTGGATTAGATATGTGGTAGCCCGGAAAACCTAATAACTTGCAAACTGTCGGTCCTGTTTTTCCATTGCAGTCGAAGCCTACGGTTTTCATGAACCTTATTCATAAATTCTCCCATGAACCAGACAGTCGCTGCTATACTTGACTTGAATTGATTTCGGTCCAATTGAGCGCAACGATCCGTTTCGCGACCGAGTTTAGCCTGAGTTCCACTTTCAGTATTGGAAGCGACGTTTCGCTATAGAAAGTATTCTTACCGAGTTCTCCGAGAAAGTTTGTGGATCAATTCATTGCTCCCTTATAGGAAAGTTAACAGCGTAATTTCTGTCAAAGAAGACTCCGTGCCTAATTTATTTAATTTGAGCCAAAGACAAAGGGCGTTGTTCTGACAATCTTCTAAACCACTCTGCAGTCAACAAATCGTCTTCATTGTTTCAATTGAACAAAGCATTAAGAGACCCGGTCCCTACTTTGTATTCATGGAGCCCGTAATGCCTATACGCATCTCCTTTGAAAGCCACAGTATTTTTGGGCGGAACACCTTTTCGCGTGGTCAGCGTAACGGGCGTTGTTAGCAAAGACTCTATACAAACATATCACTTTTGGAAACACTAACCGAAAAATGATCGCAGCAAGCTTTGACTCAGTAAAAACAAACGAGGCAAAAATCGATGGCCATTCATTCACTGCTGCCTCGCATTCGCTCAACCTGGTACCAAATGTTTTAGCCATTTTCATTGAAGATTTGGGCGATAATTCTTTTGTTGCTAAGAGATTATTACACTTACATAAAATATTCAAAACAATCGATAATATTGCCGACATCAATAAGACCACCGATATCGATAACACTATCGAATCGACATCTAAAATTTAATTTGCCAAAACCCAATTATTTTGGAACGCACCTACATAGTATGTACGTCGATAGCGATACCGAAGATGAGTACAATAAATGTATCGATAATCGTTCATACATGTATCGACAATACATCGAAAAATAAGAACGAATTCAGCATTTTTGCACTCTTTCTTGGTATACAATTTAGAGTACCTAGTCCTTTTCTTTCAACACACTAACCGTTTTTGTGCTCAGCCACAAGTGTATCTCATAAATTTGTACGGGAAATATACACTTGTGTAAAGAAAGTGCGGAAAAGTACCCAATTGAGATTAATTCACTGACAAATTGAGTCAAACATACATACATACCAAAGTGGGGGAGATGCAGCTACATACATATGTATGTGTGTATGTATGTACGACTGGATTTTCTATTAGCTCTGGAGAGCAGCAATAAAAGTGTGGGGTACGCAAAAGTGTTTGTGTTTATTTTGGGCGAAATTCTCTTTACAAGTTATGAGGTTTCATCTTCATTGCCGTCATCGTTTGTCGTTCGCAGCGGACAAGTAAAAAGTGAAAATTGTTTAACAAATTTACATACGCACATACATAGATACTACATACATCCATTACAAAATTGGACGTTTCAAAAGAGCTTTGTGTCACCGCCAGCATTATTTTTCGTTTTCATTGATGTTGCTGCGATATTCATCTTCCGTTTCAAGCATTTTTCACACATGATACACATGTAGGTACATATGTTTAAGCGTCGGACATATGTATGTATATTAGGGTTGTCCAAAAATTCTTAGGAAAATCAATTTGTTGTAATTTTATTGCTGTCACGCCTCAGAAATGCTGGAAAATAGAATATAAGTAAACCCGTATTTTTATTATGAAATCGTTGAATGTTTAACCGTGTCGTAACTAACATCACTAGTTGAACTGCAAAAAGCCGCAACTAACAAATTTTGTTTGCTTAAAATGCTGTGGGGACTTCTAATTCGTTAATTTAAAGTGAATTTTGAATTTTTTGTTAGTTACGGCCTTTGTTAATTCAGGTGACGATATATTTTAGATGGGGAAAATAAATTTTTTCGTAGAGTTGCTGTGAAATCTTTAATAATGAATATTTTTTTGAACTAATATAACTTTTCCCTTCATAAATCTTTCCGCAACAAAATTATGATGTAAATTTAACTAAAAAAATGTACAATATTAACGAATATTAATTAAATTTTATATTAAAGAATAACAAATTTTTGCATAAAAGAGATGTGATTATCAGTTATGAATTAGTAGTTAGTAACATTTTTGAAGTTAAAAATTCATCATTATTTAATTGTTTAAAGGTTTCTAAAGAGAGATTTTTTATTCGATCAAAAAATATTTATTTTTAAAGATTTTATAGCAATTCTACAAAAAAAAAAAATGTATTTTCCCCGAACGAAACGCATATGTATATGGAAAACATGAAACTCCCGTGGCATGATGAATAGTGTCCGACTTATAAATATGTAAAAAAAACGGGCTTCCTTAATTTTCATATTCTCCATTTCTGGGGCGTTGCGGAAACAAAATATTTTGGACCAGCCTGGTGATATCCATCTAGACCTTTTTTTTAATTTTAAATAAAACACTTAAAACAGAACTGGACGCCGGAATCTTTATTACCTATCACCAGAGAGAAGATTCTCTGTCATTTACTTTAAAAAAATAATTTCTTTGAAATATTGGCCGCGAATAAGCTGTAAGGTGGTCCATTCGGAAGTTCTAATTTTCAATAACCCTCTTCAGAATTGCGTGAATTAGCGATTAGCTAATGTTGGCTTCCAAGTTTTGAATTGTAGTTGGCTTATCGACGAAGACTT
>NW_016189319.1:0-3957 GCF_001687245.7 Rhagoletis zephyria
ACTTCAACTCAACTCACACCTCACCCTAAAATTGTAACAAATGCAGGCAACAGAAAAGTAGAAAAGGCCTTGCCCGAAAAAGTTGCCCTCTGCAGCTAGTTCTGACATTGCTGTGTGAGTGGCACTTCACTCACTCTGTTCGCAAGTTTGATACTCGCAAGTTTATTGGGCAAAAAGGAAAAGCACGAAGCAGAATATCATTCATCGCTTGCTCACACACTCATTTGTGTGGGTTCTCACAATTTGCTGCTGCAGTTCTGGTCAGTTAATCAAAAACTGGCTCCTCTTCAGTGTTTGTTAGTTTGTCAGTGTGTGTTTGCAATCAACAATCACACTGTGCGCACACACTTCATGATGAAAACTAATAAATGGTAAATGATCAGTACACTGGTGCAAAGGGGTTAATTGGTCGTGATCGGATGATTTGCCTCATATGATAGAACTTTATAAAGCAAGCAGGTGCCAGTGTGTAACAAAATGAAATAGTGCAATGATCAAGATAGAACTCTTGTTGAAGAATTCATATTCAGTAAAGGTCAATTTTTTAAACTTTGTGTTTGTGTTTTTAAAGCAGCAAACTGAATATTTATACGGTTGGAAAACTAGAAATAGACAACAACTAGCACAGCTGAACAGTTACACTTTGAAAGCAAGTGCACAGTGCCACTTACCTGCCGGAAAAAACTTTAATTGAAGGTGCTGAAACCAGCATCCGATGCCAGTGTGTTCTCTCATGCACTAACTGCTCTTCCAACCTTTCTCAGCTACTATAAGTTTGAACTGGCAACCGTTTTCTACTACGGTTCAATTGAATACTATAAATACAGCATCACTTGCACGCTGATCCAAAACAGTGCTGTTGTTGAGTTGAACTTCAGTGGGACTGCTCAAGTCGACGATCGATGAAAGATACGTGCACCAGGGCAGAAAAACTCGAGCGACGGTAGTGGTGGCAGTGGTGGTTTCACCAGTCGATAGGTTCTTTTGCATTTTCTATTAATAGAGAGTGGCAGAGCGCATTCTATTCTCATTTTGGTGCAGTGTCATCGGAAGACAAATTGCACAACTATCACACGCACAAAAAGTATCAGCAAGCATAGCCAAGGGGTAGGTGGATGCTGCTGGTGCTGCACTATCACTAAAATAGCTTCAAACTTTTGCAGAGCAGTGGCGAAAAAAGTGGATACTACTTTAGCATACTTTTTCCTCTACTTTTTCTTTCCATATTTTTGCTCACTCACCCATCGCGCTCTGATTATTTGAGATATATTCACAAATCTCTGTAATGCAATTACACGCGTTTTGTTCATCCACCCCACCGACACCGCACTTTTTATTTAGTATGTGGCATCCTGCCAGACAGTGATAAAGTTTTAATATTTTTAAAATGTTTTATGCTAGAAAAGTAGAACTTTTTAGTGGGAAATAGTTTTTCTGACTGCGGCTGAAAAGTAGTGTAATTTGATTAACAACAGTTTGGCAAATTGAAGAAAAAAGTGTTCAACTGAGCACTGGCCAACTCTGTTTTTGTTCCAATAACCATTGAGTTTATGCACAAGAGAAAAGAAAAAAAAGGGAATAAGAGAGCCGTTTGCAGTTGAGTGTGCCCAATCAAAGTTTGCCAAACGCGTATATGCAAATGTTGGCAATTTTCACAAATTGCCGTTTTCAGTTGCAGCAAGCCCTTTTTTATTTTAGGAGTGTTATGCCTTTCTTCTTGATGTGCTAAACCGCAGTCTGCGGGTTTAAAAAATTTGATGCCATTTTCTCTGTTTCAGGGCAGAAGGGGCACAGTCCCCCGTGAGGCCATTTAGTGCACAATCACTGTGGCCATTAACGGTGGTCGACGTCGCTCGTCGTCGTCATCATCATCATCGTCGAGATGATGCCTGGACTACTCAGGTTCAGTCATAAATGGCAGGACAAGGGTTCAAGTGGAGTAGTGTTCAAATCAGTAAAGTACAAGTACATCATTTGATATGCAGAGTAATCAACAAAAGTTATGCAAATGTCTGCGGTGGTGCACTGAACGGCACTTCTCGCTGGATGACTACTCTTTCCTGATTTGTTTGATCATTTTTCTATTTTTCAAAATTAAATTACCGCAAAGCCCCCTCCACTCAAACTGTACTTGATTTGCCTACTTTTTAGCGAGACTTTTTTTGTGTATTTGCAAACAAAGCAGCCTAAATGTTTCGATTATAATGTGTAGATGCAGAGCTGTAGTGTGCCTTCGTTTTAGTAGTAGTTCCTTCTCTTTCTTTACCGTTTTGTCCCACCGTAAACAACAATCTGGACCAACAACAANTTTCCTGATTTGTTTGATCATTTTTCTATTTTTCAAAATTAAATTACCGCAAAGCCCTCTCCACTCAAACTGTACTTGATTTGCCTACTTTTTAGCGAGACTTTTTTGTGTATTTGCAAACAAAGCAGCCTAAATGTTTTGATCATAATGTGTAGATGCAGAGCTGTAGTGCGCCTTCGTTTTAGTAGTAGTGCCTTCTTTTTCTTTACCGTTTTGTCCCACCGTAAACAACAATCTGGACCAACAACAATGGGACAACTTGGGAAAGCAAACAAACAAAGTGGCCCTTGTCACTGACTGACTAGGCAGACACTCTCTTGTCTGTAGAAGTTCAGTTCATAATTCATGAGAGTGTCACCGAGCTGACTTGTCTCACTTCTTTTACACTGTGAATGCCCCCTGGTCCGGTCTGCACTGTTTTGTGTGCATTGTGCACACTGGTGGCCTAGTGCNATGGGACAACTTGGGAAAGCAAACAAACAAAGTGGCCCTTGTCACTGACTGACTAGGCAGACACTCTCTTGTCTGTAGAAGTTCAGTTCATAATTCATGAGAGTGTCACCGAGCTGACTTGTCTCACTTCTTTTACACTGTGAATGCCCCCTGGTCCGGTCTGCACTGTTTTGTGTGCATTGTGCACACTGGTGGCCTAGTGCCAGCAGCCAGTCAGTCAGTCATCGAGAGGACCTCACACCATTGACCATTGCCAGCAGAGCAAGACTCCTGCTCGGTAGTAGTAGTAGTGCTTATCCCCATAGATCATCTTTGGCCAGCTAAGGAGGGGGAAGGCACTTCAGCAACCTCAGCAGCAGATCTGGTCTGGCACGTTGCGATTTGCAGCAGACCGTACCAGGCAGTTTCCTCTTCGCTGCTGCGCCGCACACATCGCAAATGCAAATGGAAGGAAGGAAAGAGAAAGAACTTGAGNAAGGCACTTCAGCAACCTCAGCAGCAGATCTGGTCTGGCACGTTGCGATTTGCAGCAGACCGTACCAGGCAGTTTCCTCTTCGCTGCTGCGCCGCACACATCGCAAATGCAAATGGAAGGAAGGAAAGAGAAAGAACTTGAGACAAATTTTACAGAAGATTTGCACATTTGACTAACGATGACAGGCAGAAAAGTGAAGTGAATGTGGCTGTGTGTGTGGCTGCTGATGCTGCACTCCAGTCTTTCTTGTCTTGGCTGCTAAATGAGACAGAGTCAGTCAGTAACTTTTGACTTTACAATCTCTCTCTTTTCTTCTCCAAAGTTTTCTCGGTCAGATAAACGATGCACACTGCTGAGTGAGTGCTGCTGCTACTGTTCTATTCTTTGTCACTGACAGAAAAAGGGGGAGCTGGACGGTGCTGATTAGTTCTGAAGGAGTGTGTTGCACCACCATCGCAACTACTACCGTCACTCGGCGTTTGCACATTTCACCAGTGCCATCATCGTCGTCATCATCGTCGCCTTTCACTTTTTCTTTTGTCACAGTTCATTATCGACTGTGCGACAACGACAGCCACCATGAGAAAGAGTGAGAGAAAGAGAGAGATGACAATGACAGCAAAAGTTTCCCGGACTGGTTGAGACTGTCTCTTTGAAATTCTAGCACTGGCGAAAGACTTTGCTGACAAAGCTTGAAATCACAGTCGCTGCAGCAGATGCC
>NW_016189323.1:0-3957 GCF_001687245.7 Rhagoletis zephyria
TTGGGCTATTTGAAAAGGGGTGTGAGGCCTACAAACCTACCGACCTTTATACTGATGGTTTTAGCGACCTTTCTACTTATAATTGCACGGCAAAACACTAAACTGCCGACCTTTAGCTATCTTTGAATGAATTTTTTTATTCTTCTGTAGCTGTGTTTGTGAGTGAAATCCTCCTAAATGGTTGTACGGATTTTAACGAAACTTTTTGTGTATTTGAGTGGGTCTCTGGATGGTTTAGTTTCACAATTTAATCCGACAGTTGGCGCTGTAGTTGAGTTATTACTAAAAATCTTATTTATGATCCGATTTGGCTAATGTTTTAAATATGTATGCAATACTATTGCAAAAACGTGCTGCCAAGTGGTGCTGAAGTCGAGCTATTACTAAAAATAGCCAAGTGAGAAAAGGGGCCGTGAAGGTCAGATTAAATCGACCTGTTGCACCATTGAGTATATCGAACGCTCCTGCGTTGCAATTGGCCCAATGGATGTGATTTTCCAATATTATTATGCGTTCAAACTTTTAAGGTATTTCGTCTGAAATAAGTATATGTATATTGCATTTCTGTAGAACAATGATTCGCACCCATTTTGAAATTGCCACCTACTATACTGTAAAGCTTCTAGGACATTCACTATAGAACCGGGTCATTGTTGCCGCCAGGGAGTGAAGAGGAAAAAATTTATTTCGCTTTGCGAATAACCGTGCTATGAAATGCCGCACAACTGGAGAATTTCAAGAACGGATATAACACTTTCCTTAGGTTATTTAAAGCGGCAAATGACCACCAAACCTTAATCTTAGCAGACAAATGTGCCAATGAAAATCGTAAACGTGAATTGTTGGTGAAAATGTTGGACCAAAAAGTTTCAATAAAATATATAAAAATTTTGGGCGGGACGAAGTTCGCCGGGTCTGCTAGTGTGTACATACATACCTAAACAACCTCGCAAATCACTTATTGATAACGTTCTTACACATGCACATACTATAACATACATATAATAACTTCCTTCTTATTTGAGGTTCACAAACTTTAATTTCCCATGCATATGTATGTCAATACATACTCCATTAATTGATAAAATAAATACATACATGCATACATGCATATATAGATAATTGATAAGTATGTACATACATACGTGTGTGCATATTTCTGCCAAATATTACGCACATGCATACATATGTACAACTCAGTGTATATACATAATCACGCACATATTCAAGTACAAAAGAACTATTTCATTCATAAACGCATTCGCGTATTTCTCAAGGCCAAATAAATTCATTCATAACAACCGCAGCACATCTCCCCGCAAATTCATCACCAACAAGCGCAACTTTTTCAGTTCGACACAAAAATTCTAAAATCTAAAATTTAAGAAATCTCGGCCAGCAAAGTGAAAAGTGGCAACTATTTCTCTATACCCAGTAAAATTAATTATCTCGAATTTTAGTTATTTTTGGCAAAACAATCTATTTCCCTGTTCCACAACAATATTTCAGTCATTAACTAGTATTTTAGGGTGTAATTTTAATTAACATTAAATAAAGTGAACGTTTTCTGCAGGAAAATACATTATTTTTTTTTAAAAAAAAAAAACTAAATTCACAAACATATGTGGTTTTATCGGATGTTCACAAATGTAACGTGGTAACTCTGCTCGTTTGCACATTTTTCGGTCCGAAATTGTAAAATTTTTGTCCATGACGCGCCACGATTTTTGTACATTGCCTTTGTATGTGCCTTGAACACCATTTCAGAGAACTTAGATAGATAGAGAAGGTGCAAACTGAAAGGGGAAACTATTCGCGGACGAAAAACTAACAGCGTTAGAAAAGTTCAAGTCGGAATGTAGAAATTCTGTTGAATTTAATGTTGATAACATAATACAATGTTGAGCAACATGAAATGTGATGTTCTTTGCGAGTAAATAAACGAAAATATGGTAAATCTTCACATAATTTTCATTAATTTGTAATTTTTTTTAAATCTTTTATCTTGTTCTCCTTTTACGAAGATGCAAATACAATTTAAAATAATGATAGTTTGACATAAAGTTTACACATATGTACATACATACATAGACTGGCAATCAAAAGTGAGTGCATGGTGTTTTTTGCTTAATATTTGCTGTTTTTTCAATANAATCACGCACATATTCAAGTACAAAAGAACTATTTCATTCATAAACGCATTCGCGTATTTCTCAAGGCCAAATAAATTCATTCATAACAACCGCAGCACATCTCCCCGCAAATTCATCACCAACAAGCGCAACTTTTTCAGTTCGACACAAAAATTCTAAAATCTAAAATTTAAGAAATCTCGGCCAGCAAAGTGAAAAGTGGCAACTATTTCTCTATACCCAGTAAAATTAATTATCTCGAATTTTAGTTATTTTTGGCAAAACAATCTATTTCCCTGTTCCACAACAATATTTCAGTCATTAACTAGTATTTTAGGGTGTAATTTTAATTAACATTAAATAAAGTGAACGTTTTCTGCAGGAAAATACATTATTTTTTTTTAATAAAAAAAAAACTAAATTCACAAACATATGTGGTTTTATCGGATGTTCACAAATGTAACGTGGTAACTCTGCTCGTTTGCACATTTTTCGGTCCGAAATTGTAAAATTTTTGTCCATGACGCGCCACGATTTTTGTACATTGCCTTTGTATGTGCCTTGAACACCATTTCAGAGAACTTAGATAGATAGAGAAGGTGCAAACTGAAAGGGGAAACTATTCGCGGACGAAAAACTAACAGCGTTAGAAAAGTTCAAGTCGGAATGTAGAAATTCTGTTGAATTTAATGTTGATAACATAATACAATGTTGAGCAACATGAAATGTGATGTTCTTTGCGAGTAAATAAACGAAAATATGGTAAATCTTCACATAATTTTCATTAATTTGTAATTTTTTTTAAATCTTTTATCTTGTTCTCCTTTTACGAAGATGCAAATACAATTTAAAATAATGATAGTTTGACATAAAGTTTACACATATGTACATACATACATAGACTGGCAATCAAAAGTGAGTGCATGGTGTTTTTTGCTTAATATTTGCTGTTTTTTCAATAAAATTTTTTTTTATTATCTTTATGTGGTTCATGCTTTAATCAAAACTATACAAGTCAAACTTTTAAGCTTTATACAGAACTTAGAAAAATTCAACGAGCTTTCGCCTAAATTTTGACCTGTTTAATCTGAATATTTAGAACAATTTTGAGTACGCAGATAGATCGGTTTTTTAATTCTAGTGGAACCAGATCAAGTTCTAAGCGGCTAAAAATTCGGGTTGATTTTTAATGATTTTTATTGCTTACGGCTTTTTGCACTTANATCGGTTTTTTAATTCTAGTGGAACCAGATCAAGTTCTAAGCGGCTAAAAATTCGGGTTGATTTTTAATGATTTTTTATTGCTTACGGCTTTTTGCACTTTTTACCATATAAAAGGGAATTTCTTGTAGAATAAAATGCACATGACCGTTTGCAAACAAATAAAAAAATAGCGCTTTTTTTTACTAATTGCACTTGTTATATGCATAAAACCGCAAAACCCGTCAAAATAATAAAAAATTTTACTTAAAAACATTGCAATTATTAAACAAAAAACAGGATGCACTCACTTTTGATTGCCAGTGTACATACATATTTGTGTTTAAAATTAAGTACTTATGAAATAATTTGTGTGGCACGAACATATACATACTTGCTTTCTAAAAATGGGAATAAAAATTGGATTCGCATAAAANTCGCATAAAATTTTAATTTCAATAATTAATATTTTAGTGAAAACATTTACAATAAAGCTTTCTGTAACTTTTGGCAAATTTGAGCGATTATGTGAAATTATAAATGCGTTTGTACCTACATATCCATTTATAATATTTTAAAAAGCTAATAGTAAAATTTAAAATGGAATATGGATTTGACAATTAAA
>NW_016189324.1:0-3956 GCF_001687245.7 Rhagoletis zephyria
ATGCATGCAAGTCTATAATTTACCCGAAGATGAAGTAGGTATTTACGAACCAAGGTAGCAGGGCTGCGGCGGCCCGGCTGGCAAGTGAAAATAATGCAAAAGCGCAAGCACGCCGCACAAACTCGTAAGCGGCTGTCACTTATCAAGCCAGCCAAGTAATGGTAGCGTATTGGCATCGCTAAGGTTTTAAGGTACTAAAGTACTAACCAGCTGATTAACAGGCTGTCTAGCTGGCTGACTGACTGACATCAACTCTAATTATGCAAATGCGCATGCGGCCCAGCAGTATTTATGTATGCAGATATGAGCACCTATTTTCGAGCACAATATTTATTAGGAATGAAGGCATCGCAAGAGGACTGCAAGCATGTAGTAGTAAAATTAGTAGCATTTATTTAGTTGGCTCCTTTTGATCCCAGCCATAGCATCTAGGTGTGTGCGCATACCTATATTGATGTGCAATATTTATTTTTATTTTGCATACTTACATACATTTACCTTGCTTAAGGTCTGTTTTATATTTTCGACTTTGTATAAATTTACGCTTTTGGCAACTTTATCGATTTTTTTCTTTTTTTCTCAAACTTTTTGTAAAAGTAACTGAGGTCTACCTATATAGCTGCCAGCTGTAATGTGGTAGACTCAGCCAGATAAATGCTGGTCAAAGGGAACTGCTACGGTTTGCAAGGAAGTATAATATATGAAGTATAAGCTATGCATTATAAAGGGATTTAAGGTATATTTCAGTATATTCGAGACAAAGTTTTAGATTACAGAAAATCCACGAAACTTACCTGCATTAAAACGGAAAGAAATATCCAACAGCGCATGGTGCAATCCATACAAAAATGTTGTAAGTAGTGTTGGCATGAATTAGAGCGATTAGGACGGGTTTTTGGTGATCACCTTGGATGTAAACTTGCATCGCGTCAACAATTAAAAAAATCGTACCCTTTTACACGGCAAATTATTTCCACCACCGCCGCTTTTTCACCTGGTGTTGAGTCACTTATCCGCATCTGCAAATGTATGTAGGGTCATAAAATTATAAAACTATCAAAACGGTGCTCCCAGCGCTAGTTGGGTCATGGGCAAGTACTCAGGCGACGCTTCTACCAGGGACATAAATGCTGTTACACACATTTTATGCTAAAAAATTAAAAGTAATGAAGATTTTTGGACCACATTTTTTACATATTAATTAATATACATTGTATACAAAAGGGGTATACTCAATGTCCGCCCGCACCTGGTTCATCGGAAAATTGGCCACAGCATGAATCAAAACTGTCGTTAGAGAATCAGTGTTGGGGTATAGGTCTTAAACTTTAATTTCGCTCATACATTTATTCTAACCATTTATTCCACTTCTTTGAAAACTACTTAGGTCGGGACATGAGAGCTTTAGTTGCCCATAAAATAAGAATGTGAACCAACTTTTGCAAACCCATCAAGTGTTTTATTACTGCATAGATATACTTTCAGAAAATGTTAACAAAGTCCGGAACGGTTTCGCTTGTCTTACAATGTAATCGTTAAAACTTTAATTTCATAACATAATTTTGTGCAACAAAAATCAAGTCTGTAACGAAGCCTTGGACACTCGAATGTACGCATAGCAAATTGTGTGCATCGTCACTAGTGCTGCGTTGGATTTCCACATCACAGGCTATAGTCATTTGTGCCTACGCACTTACATGTGCGCATTAGGGTGCATCAATCTCCATAGATACACTTTAAGACTTTCGCCAGATAATTTCGGAAAATTTTTAAGATTTACGTGGGCCTTCAAAAATCATTTTTTTTATCAATAAAATTGATTTTTAAAAATATTATTTCTCAAATAATCACGTCAAAGAATGCAAGAGTTTAAGCTTAAAAGATCTGCATAAAAATGTTTAAATAATTTTATCAACGAAAAAAAAAATACTAACTAAGATTTTTGGAGATATTTTCAAATCGGTCTAGCTCACCTAAATTTTAATATTTTTCCGAAAATTTCGGCGGAAGTCTTAAAATAAAACATATTTTATAATTTTTGGTGGGGCACCCTAATGCATATACATATGTACATATATCATGTACTATGTACTACATATGGTATGTAGGTGTGTCCTCCCTTAATTACTATGTAAGTAGATACAACAAATAACAATTTCAGTTTATTTTCTTACCAACCAATAAGGGCGTTTTCAAAGCGTTGCAAGGTGGAGTCAGCATGCAACCATATCCACCTTGATTTTTCAACGTCAAGTAACGCAGTAATTTATGCTGACAACTGAGTGATTTTATAAATGCATTTAACTTTTTTATTACCAAATTAGTGGTATCTATAGATTTTAGAGTGTCTACCAGTTAATGGGTATTCTTCTTTCAGCTTAGGCTGTTAAATTGCAACTTTGGTTTTATAATTTTGACAGATTGCTTCAACAAAATTGAGCGTTAGACTTTTGTGCGAAGTGGTATTTATTATATGTTTGCTGAAAAGGTGATGGATTTCTTTATCAGAACATTCTGATGACTTCAGAATGTGGTCGGTTTACTACTTCACTTCGAGAAACTGATGATACTGAATGTGGGAAAAAAAACTTTCAAGAGAACACTTACAAGTTGAATAGCCAAAAAGTTTAGTAATGAAAAGTTTAATAACTCGTTAATTTTTTAACCGATTTTTGAAGATATACATTTTCTATACTCATAATTAAACGTCCTTCATTNACTTTCAAGAGAAAACTTACAAGACTTTGTTGCTTTTTCAATTTTTCTTAATAAACAATCGTGGTACAAAGCCCAATAAAAATATTAAAAATAAAATGTTAATAAACCACAATAACATTGACAAATACAAAAATAATGTTATTTGCAGTTATCTAAATTAAAATAAAAAAATTTATGTTTTTAATTAAATAAAAGTCAAAGAATAACAGTTAAATTAAAAAAAAGTCGTAACTGTTACGGTCCCTGACTTTTACAATTTAACACAACTAAAGCACGTTTTCTGTCGAAAAATTTAATATGTTTTAAAAATTTTACAGCTTTGACGGTTTCTTTTATCCTCCTATTCGGCTTTGTTTGCTTTTACTTGAGAAATGTCATCGCCGACAGGACGGCGCAATCTTGTATTCTATCATTCTTGACTTTCCAATGACTGAGTATATAAAGACAAACTAGTTTTAATGGAATGATGGACAAGTAAGAAAGCTAAATTAATTTGATATGCAACAAATATGTGGTTTGTGAACACGCTTGACCAAGTTCAAATTTGTTTATGCTACAAAACTACATACTCAAAAAATTCTAATAAATTTTTATTAAAAAATTGGAAATCTGCATGAAAATGTATTGAATTTTCCTGAGTGAGAAAAAAAATTAAAATAAAAAATATAGCATATCAACATAGTGAAAAATTCTCTCTGTGAAAAAATTTTTTTAATCCAGTGAAATTAATTTATGTTGGAAACTTTTTTCTTTATTAAAAAATAGAAAAATTAGAAAAAACATTTCTCTTTTATCATTGCAAAAAAATTCTTTTGGAACTCTCAAAACCGTTTATAACGATTTTTTTTTGGTAGGGGAAAAATATGTTCAGGCGGAGATCTTAGTCATAGGAGAGGTGGCGTTAGGACCTTTCATCAAAATTTCAAAACTTTTTATACAGAATTTCAAAAAACAGCTATGTAGGTAAAAAAAGGTCGTCGACAATACTTAGTATGGATGAAAATGCGTAACCCCATCTCTTAGAGAAATTGCCAAAAATCAACGGAAAGTCCTAGCTACGTCAAACTTGCACTTCATTGTACTAAATTTTAACGAGCTACAAAACTGCATATGAAAATCTGTTAAAAAGTTTGAAATTTGGATGAAACTTTGTCGAATTTTCCAAATTTTTGTACAAGGGTTGAAATTCGAATATAACGGGTGATTTTTTAAGAGCTTGATAACTTTTTTTTTAAAAA
>NW_016189325.1:0-3956 GCF_001687245.7 Rhagoletis zephyria
TCCCGTTCTAGTACTTACCCACTTGATCTAAGTTCTTATCACCCTAATGCCAATAAATTAAATATCTCCAAAAATTATTAAACTTTTGATAACAAAGTATTTCTATTTGAAAGCTATTTAGATTTTTTTAGCTGGACACAGGGGTCTCCCCTTTTTAATTTTCCGTCGTGGTATCTTCGGCATTTTTTTTTTTTCAAAATTTTTGTTTTGATGCAAAAATGTTCCTAAAGCATTTACATAGATGCATTTCTGCATCAAAACTAAAATTTGGAATGAAAGGTCGCTTACGACTTTTTGGCAGTAAGGGCCGTGAAATATACATATACCTGTTGATGTTATTGACCCGGAAAGAACATTTTTTTGTTCTAAAGTTTATTCACCACAAGTACCCAGTTCTAGTGCTTACCCACCAGATCTCAATTTTTTGTTACCCATACCTACGACAAAACTATTTTTTTGGCCTGCAAGGTGGTGCGACGAACTTTTTTTTTGCCGGTAAGGTGGTACGTTCTAATGTACAAATTTATATACTATATCTGCATTTGTGAAAATATACATACGTATATATATCTGTTTTGTATGTAAATAGCTGAGTTAGACCGCAACCAAATTACTTGGCTGGGTGTTGAACGACTTTATTTGCCAACTGAATGGTTTTACCGATCACTTCATAGAAAGAATTTTTTGCCAGTTTCTAAGTTTACTTTTTTGACACTAGTATGTATGTCTGATATTGCAGAATTTTTCAACTTCATTTTGCTGTTAGCTACAAATTGGCACGAAACACATTCCCACTTAGTTTTCGCTCTCTGTTGTAACTATGTAGTACTCGGAATAGGCGTCGGTGTTAGTCAGAATCGTTGAGTTGGCAAACCTGCAAGTGAAATGCAATAAAATTTATTGCTTTGTCAGTGAAGCTTTTTTGTAACGAAGTAAAGTACCTGCACGTGGAAATGCCAGTGGCTGGCGAATTCAGTCTTCGTATTTTATGCTTTTTTTACTTTAGGCCACAAAGTCTATCTCAACAGGTTGGTTTTTTGTTGCAAAGGGATTGCAGAAGTGTTGACTTCATTTTGAATAAAAAATTGCGAACGATGAAGTAATTGATGTAGAATATTTATTTCCTTTTGCGTGGCAAACACTTCTATAAAATTTGTACGAGACAAAAACCTCTATTAGGCGGACAACTGGTTCTAGTGAGATTTGCTTACTATATCCGGAATACGCCCCACTTATTGCACTTCATTTGGCGCCCCACAGCGGAATCGTCGGCCGCAACAAGCTTCAGGTCTGCCTTCCTCAAAATGGCGAAAAACGGTAAGCGAAGACTGTTACCAACTTGCTGCTAGTATGGAGGAGGCCTTCACAGCATTGAAAAGGCGAAGAGGAGTAGTACTTTGCTTTTTAGGTTAGGATGGCGTGTCCTCGTCGAGATCATTGAGATCCATAGTTATCCTAGATCCACTATACCAACCTAATTACAAAACTCTTATATGGAAAGCCAGAAGAAATGTTTGGCATCGCAGTCCTCTCGGCAATCTGAACGAATTTGCTATACTAAAAAAAATTCTATTAAGGGAATCTCTCATCCCTTTCAAATACTTTACGTCCCTAGCCGACCTGAGAAGATATTCCTTCAGACATTTGTTGTAAGAAATAATGTAGCCCATATAGGCATGATCTGAGAATGAGGAGGTCAAAGGAAAGAATGTCTAATCAAGAACGCAACTCGTCGATGGCCCCACATTCGCGAAAAGCTAGCAGCTATTAGATATGGTTGAATTACTGTGGAGCATAAAGTATAGTAAAAACTCACCACACTCATTGATATTACTGCAATGACAATGGCCCGTTCTCCTTCATCAAACATCACGTAGCAAAGTCAAAGTTAAGCACCTTTAGCTCATAGACATTCACTTCATACGAGATCCATGCTTCCTAGACCTTAGTCCTTTTAAAATAATAAGGAGCTTGCTTGAAGCTCACCTATTGTGCCGGAGATCGTTGCGTGTTGTTCTTCGCCTCCATGTCACCACCGCTTTAAACAGCTTGGAAAGCTTTTAAGACATAGCTCCTTCTAGCCTTCCTCTGCTTCGAGCGAATTTACACTGTCGGCCTTTCCAATTACGCTTTGTGTGTTGAAGGTAAACAGTGCCCATACCACACTACATTTCGCCATGCCCCGAGTATAGCTGGTCCTCTGCGTCTTCATTGATTTAGATAATGTAGTTCTGTTACCATTACATTACATTACCCTGCATTCAGCGGTTACTTACCTATCCATTTTGCCAGCTCATTTTCATTGAATTTAATGAGTTTTAACCCATTAAGCAAATTTGTAGCGTCGAAGGAAGACGGGAGTCTGTCCAGCACCCCATAAATCACTAGATTTCCATCTTTCATCATCTAACCGTAGGACTGATTGTAATCAAGAAGCGTATTGCTCAGATACTGCCTAGCTATCTCCTAAACATACCGCCCTAGTGTCAAGTACAGGCCATTTCTTTGTTTTTTTTGCAGCTGTTGAGTCCAGTGACCTGTCGTCCATTAGTCCAGAAGCTGTTAAAGTCTCCGGCTTACCGTCGTTCACCTGCCCCACAGTTTTGGACGTTGACAGCCAATCATCACCAGCACTATCGTGCCGCGGATTTTTTACTTTCCGCCGACATATGTCTGTTTCTTCCTCCTAAATACTGTTGACGTAGGTACCTGAGGTCGCAGGAGGGAATTGTTTGCTGTCGTACCAGTTTTGCTTGTACTGCTCTTCTCTCCTCTCTGTTTCCAGCTTTCTTGTTCCGTTAAATGCACCCATGCAAGTACATTAGGGTGGTACTTAAAAAAGTTAAATGAACGATTTTTTCAGTCGCACCCCCTCAATCGTTAGTATTACGGTCTTTGATATCACATATAAATTTTGGTTCCGATTGGAGTCGGTTAAAGCATGTCGCAAAGGGGTCAAAGGTCTCTATGGAGACAGAACAAATTAAAAATATTTTTTGCATTTAATATCCAAAATCGATATTACTAAAGCCTAGATATCCCATACATATACATTTTGGTTCCGATTGCAGCCGGTTAAGACATTTTCATGGAGTAATCTGAACTTTGACCTCTGTGCAACACGCCTTAACCTTAACCTTAACCTTTCGACGACTATAGTAGCATCGATGTAGGGATTGTGGATTAGAAAATTTGATGTAAAAATTTGCTTCCTACACTTAAGGACCATCCTAAAGTACATACATACATATGTATGTACGCAAAAGCATGCATGAATATTCACAAACTCATAAGCACCTCGTGATGACATAATTTTTTCCAGATGCGTTTAATCAATTCTGACCATAAGCACCAGCCATCAAAGAAAATGTCCGTCACTGGCGGAAACTCATTCATGTCGTAGCTGTATTTTTTGAAAATTATTTCAATATGACGTGTAACGTGTAAGAGCAAAATTAAATTAATGCTGGAAAAATGTGAAAGTAAACTAAAAAAATGGTGTACATCAAAATAAATTATTTAAAAAAAAAGTCAAAATCAAATACACACCAAAATGTGTAACGTGCAAAAAGCAGTAAATTCAGCAAAAAATATGCTAAAGCTTCGCCGACAAAATAAATCAAATATTAAAATGCACTGGTTGTGACTTAAAAATTAAGCGATAATTTCAGTGCGCTGCTTTGGCGTAAACAAGTCATTTAAAATTGTATTTTTTTTTTGGACATGATGTATGTTTTTTACACTTTTCACTTGGACTTAAATTTTTATGTTGCGGATTAATTTTTATGCTTTATTTTATCATTATTTATTTTTTCTGCCGCCGACCATGAGTGCCATACAATTTACATACGCATATACATACGTAGTTAAATATTTACGCATGTGTCTACTGACAGCACGTGAAATCAACGTACACTGAGGGAAATAATGC
The DNA here is from genome assembly GCF_001687245.7 of Rhagoletis zephyria. NCBI lineage: Eukaryota > Metazoa > Arthropoda > Insecta > Diptera > Tephritidae > Rhagoletis > Rhagoletis zephyria. The sequence goes on from NW_016189325.1 coordinate 3,932, forward strand.
ATAGTAAAAATGAATACTTTATATT
>NW_016189326.1:0-3956 GCF_001687245.7 Rhagoletis zephyria
TTGGGTTTAATTTTTAAACCGCGCTGGAACTACTGCCTTTTTTAATTTTTTATAGTCTACTTTTTAAACCAGTCAATAGTTTTAAGCAATTTTTAATATGTTCTGGTTTAAATTTTAGTCAAAAAAGTTCGTGGTTTAAAACTCAAACCAAAATGTTTTAATTCTAGTTTCAAGGTTTCATATATAGAAAATTTGGTTAAAAATCTAAACCGAAATAGAAAATGTTTGCACACAGCGAAATGTGGTGTTGATTCAAACTCAACATATGAAAGCACATTTACATGCGTTGCTGTAGCTAAGTTTGCAAAGATGCTTGATACAATTGGTTGCTACCAAGGCTGTCCGGGTTCAATCCTCATCAGACGGAGCATGAAATTTTATTTTTATTTTTTATTCTTAATTATGAATATGTTTGGGTTTAAAATTTAAGCCGAACTGTTTAAATTCTAAACCCAACATAGGTGCTCCCTTTTTTTAATCTTGGAAGGTTTGTATTTGAAACTGAATTTTGTTTGGTCATATACATATGTATGTAGTCCAAAAAGTTTAAAATTAAAACCGAAAATTTTAACCGTGCACTGAGCAAAACTACTTGACAAAAAAGCATTCGTTTAAGTGCAACAGCTTACAACCCAACAAGCATTTCAGTAAATGTTTTTAAAAATAACTTAAAGTAAGTTTGCTATAATACGCGTTAAATAAGCATTTTTAATATTAAGCTTTTTAAAAGTTTTTTTCAAATAAACCTTTAATAAGTTTTGAGAGCCAATGTTTATAAATAACTTAAACTTATAAATGAAATGCAAATGCCAACGACATGAAGTAGCAAATATAACATTTTTTCAATCGAAATGACGTGTTTACGTTTTTTAAAAAAGAAAAAATTAAATAAAACCGATGCGGTAAAAAAAATCCAATCCAGGACCCGCTGCGCTAATCGGTGGAGCATTCGAGTCTTCAAATGATGAGTTCTCTTTATCCTTTCTTAGTTTAACATTCAATTAAAAATGTATTAATTTTTTTTTCAGAAAAGTTCATCAATGAGAATGGCGGCGATGAAGCGGAATATATAGCTGCATCGATGTCGTTTTTCCAAATTGCCAATAACCGCATGTAATTAAAAGCACGCAACAAGATGTAATAATTAACTTTTTTATGCTTAATTTTTGTGTGTTATCGTGAATTTGTATGCTAAAATGTCTATTCCCTATTTATATTTTCGCGACTGTAGATGAGTCCGCCGAAAATTCGCATTTCGTTTAGTTTCTAGATGTTAAGCAATCTATGTATGAGTTTTTAATGAAATATCTTTAAATAAAGGGTTATAAAAATGTTAATAAAAAGCTTTCTTTTGAAAATTTTTAGTAAGTTTATATTGATACGCTTATATAAAACTTTTTTTGAACCTTTATTATAAGTTTACACTTTTACGCTTATAAAAAGCTTTCTTTTGAACATTTATTACAAGTTTATATTTCTACGCTTATAACCAATGTTCCTTTTCGATTATATTACGCTTACTTTCAAGCGTTTTATAAACAAAAAATCAACGTTTTGTAAGCTTAATGTTTATAATTGAAAACTTAAAAAAAACTTTCTTTAAGTTTATTTTGCTTGTTGGGAAGTGATAGAAGTAAAACTTCTTAAAAGAAGCACATGTGTTCGCCACACACCCGGTAGAAATGTTAACAAAATAAACTACGCGACAATCAGTCGAATACAGTTGTTTATTGTATCCAAAGTTGGTACCAAGTTGATAAGTTTTTATCATTTCTCATCATTTTCTTTTAATTTTAATTTTTTCGAATACAGAGGATATGATTATTCTTTTTTGCTTTATTCCGTATACGAAAAATTATATGTTTCAATGGACACATCGCTTTGAATACATAATTTAGATTTAGATAATATTTTTAGCAATTTAGTTGACAAAAATAAAACATTTAGATTATTGTTTGTATTTTGGTCGATTTTAAATTTGCTACCCCAAATTTTTTTTCTTTTATTCGGCACGTTGCGAAATTGCGTCTCCTGCTGGAAACACAAAATAAAAAACAGAACTTTTGCAACGATTCGAATCAATAAAAAAAAGATTTTCCGTACGTTTCAAAGGCAGTTAAAAAATGCATATAATTTTTATCACGGAATTGATATCATAAATTTTGTGTTTCTAGTAGAGCTCTCGATTTTGTTCGCACATTTTCAAACAGCCCGGGTATATGAGCAACGAGTACTCGCACACTTGTTCAATGCTCATTACTCGAAAATTTTCGAGCATGAGCTTGAGCAATTCGAGTTTTTTCGAGCAATTTGAGCAATGTTTTTTTTATTATATTGACATTTTTGGTAGCAACTTTTTAAATTTTTCAAACTATTGATATATAATGCAATGATTGTTACATTGGTATTTAATAATATAATTTATTTACCATGAATTAGAAAGCAGCTGCTGACAAATACAATTTACAAATTTTCTTTTGTTTATGAAATTGTTCAAAAACTCGAAAATTTTAAACAAACATTTGAGCAGTTGAGCAATGACCGAGTTTCGAGCGAGTATCGAGCTACTCGCATTGCTCGAAACCCGGGTATCTAGAGCTCTAGTTTCTAGCATGATAAAAATATAGTAAGGTAGAACCGCTGAGAGTCACTTTTAAAATTCTTGACGTTTCCAAACAATTTAATTTTTAAATTTACTCACAAACTCACACACACATTTTCATTTTCAATCTCAAGCAACAACAATTTCGTACAATTTCAATTTTTTATTTTCACTTTTATATGATTTTAAAATGTTGGCAAACTTCAAAAAAAAATCATGGCCGACAAATTGAGAGAACGGTTATACCTTGCTATGTTTTTATCATAGTTTCTAGTTCAGCTTTCGTCACTCGAAAATTTTACCTTAGAGAGATGTTTTATTTGATATAAAAATACATGGAAAACTTTGAGCGCTTTGGGCGACTTCTAAATATTTTTTGATTTTAAAATAAAAAATAGGGGTACACTTTTTTTCTATATAGAACAATCCTAGGCGATGAGAGCATTACAAATCCGACTTTACTGTTTTGGACCACCCTGATGTACATGCAGTCATATCAAGAGCACCTCATTTCAAAGTGATATTGTTTTCCACGGATGTTCATTTATTTATTTTTAAGAATTTTCTTTAAAATAAATAAAGTTTATTCTCTGAAGAAGTCCATATAAATCCAAATTTAAAACTTTGTAGAAAACTAAAAAAATCTAAAAATGTTCATCCAAATGTCAAAATTATTTTCTTAGAATTTATTGAGTATATACATTTAAAGCCCTTTCAATTTTATTGCAATAATGTGCAGTTTCAAGTGGCCAAAAGTTTCCGTTGTTACGGTTTTCTTCCATATAAAAATTNAAAACTAAAAAAATCTAAAAATGTTCATCCAAATGTCAAAATTATTTTCTTAGAATTTATTGAGTATATACATTTAAAGCCCTTTCAATTTTATTGCAATAATGTGCAGTTTCAAGTGGCCAAAAGTTTCCGTTGTTACGGTTTTCTTCCATATAAAAATTAATTGTGTTTATTCGTTATATGGTAGTAAATGCGACAAAAAGAATCAAATGTTTTAAGGCTTTTGAAACTTGAACATTATCACACTAAAATAGAATCGGCTATAAAGCTTCATACTCAAAAAAATTTTAAGACTTCTAAGTAAATAAATTAGAAATTTGAATGAAAATTGGTTAATTTTTTTTTTAGATTTCTACAAAATTTTAAGCGTGGGCTTACATGGTTTTTTTAAATGAACTTTATTTTAATTGAAGTTGAACATACTGAAAACAAAATTTCAATGGTTAACCATAAAACAATATGAATTGCATAAAGCTTCAAGGGGAAAAATGCCTTTAAAAAAAGAAAAGTGGGTGATCTCCGGCAAATGATCACTAAACGCTATATACCGTCTGAATTTCAT